>NC_048238.1:30704299-31004299 GCF_002007445.2 Ailuropoda melanoleuca
AGTAATCTCCCGTAACCTACATTCGTGGGCATGGATTTTTTTAAGTCCAGCTTCTATTTTCATTTTTTCTTTTTGTAACCCATCCGCCAATTCGCTAATAAGTTCCTCTGCCTCAGTGACCCTGGCCGTCAGAGCCTCTAGTTTTGACTGCATTTGGCTCATAGAATTTTTAATTTCTGCCAGATTCGCTCTCATTTCCNTCGGGGATGCCGATGATTCTGACATTGGATCTTTTCATTGAGTCAGTAATCTCCCGTAACCTACATTCGTGGGCATGGATTTTTTTAAGTCCAGCTTCTATTTTCATTTTTTCTTTTTGTAACCCATCCGCCAATTCGCTAATAAGTTCCTCTGCCTCAGTGACCCTGGCCGTCAGAGCCTCTAGTTTTGACTGCATTTGGCTCATAGAATTTTTAATTTCTGCCAGATTCGCTCTCATTTCCGCCCTTAGTGATTCTATATTCTCATTAACATTTTCATTAATACTTTTTACAAGTCTACACATCATCTTGACCATTGTTACACTGAATTCCGTTTCTGATAATTTGGTTACATCCATATCCATTAGTTCTGTGGCAGAGGCCACAGACTCATTGTCTTTTCTTTGAAGAGGGGGACTTCTCCTTCTCGTCATTCTGATGAGGAGAGGTTGCGGGGTTGTCCAGAGCCCAAATTATTGACCGGGACCCAGGCCGTGCACCCTGTTTTATAGGGATCTTAGGGATGTCGGCTTCTTCTTTAAAGATTTTATTTATTTTTGTGTCAGAGAGACAATCAGCGAGAGAGGGAACACAAGCAGGTGAGTGGGAGAGGAAGAAGCAGGCTCCCAGCAGAGGAGCCCGGTGAAGGACTCCTTTCCGGAACGCCGGGATCATGCCCTGAGCCGAAGACAGGCGCTTACTGACTGCGCCACCCAGGCGCCCCGGGATGTGGGCTTCTTGATTTTTCAGCCTGCCTTCTGGGGAGGGCCTGCCGCGCCGATACTTAGGCAACCCTGTTTGGGTAGAGTCTCCGTGTCCCTCACGAGGGGTGATGAGGATGGGCACGCTGTGAGCTGGTATTTCCAGGCTTTTGTTCTCTGGCGGCTTTCCCTGGCGGTCTGCTGTGCCTCTTCTGAGAGTCAGAGCACCAGTGGCCAAAACTCAGCCTCTATCAGAGAACAGAGGGATTGCAGACCGTTCTCCACTGATGTTCTGGCCACTTTAACTCTGTTACTGTTGGTGCTGCTCGACCCTGCAGCGTCCTGTGATGTGCGCCCCACACCCGGCGTCCCCGCCCTCACTTCCAGGGCCGGTGCATCTCTATCCTTTGTGTTTCTAACACCGCCAGTCGCCAGCCACCCCGTGCGCGCTCCCGGAGCTCCCGGTCTCAGTCTGGATCCAGTGAGCACTCCAGGATTCCGGAGTTCCATGAGATGTCTGGTGTCACGCGCTCCCGGCTCACGGTCTCAGTCTGCTGTCTCGCAGGTGCTGTCCGCGAGTCCGCCCGCTCCCCCGTGCAGGTGGCTACCGCTTCCCGGAGACCAAACGCCGGCGGCTCCCTCCCCCTTCCGTTTATCTTCCAATATCTGTGCGCGGTTTCAGGGCTCCCTGCTTCGTACCTTAATACTCAGCGCTGGAGATGTTCATTTGTAGAGATCCAGATGTATCTTCCTGTGTCTCAGGCTGATTCCGTGGATGTTCAGGCTGGTCTGGTACCTATCCAGCTCGACTTAGGAGACAGGCTGAAAAAGGGGTCCCCTACTCCTCCGCCATCTTAACTCCTTCTGGGGTGTAGTGTTCTATATATATATCTATGAGGTCCAACTCGTCAAGTATGGCATTCAAAGCCCTTGTTTGTTTGTCGATATTTTGCATGGGTGTTCTGTCTATTTCTGATAGTGGGGTGTTGAGATCACCTACTATTAATGTGTTTTTATCTATATGTCTCTTTATTCTGGTTAAGAGTTGGCTTGTGTATCTTGCTGCTCCCCTGTTGGGGGCATATATATTTATAATTGTCGTATCCACTTGTTAGATACATCCTTTAAGAATAATATAGTGCCCTCTGTGTCTCTAACTATAGTCTTTAGTTTAAAATCCAATCTATCTGATATGAGAATTGCTACCCCAGCTTTCTTTAGAGGTCCATTGGCGTGAAAGATGGTATTCCATCCCTTTACTTTCAGTCTGAATGTATCTTTAGTTTCAAAATGAGTCTCTTGTAGACAACAAATGGATGGGTCATGTCTTTTTATCCTATCTTCAACCCTGTGGCATTTTATGGGAGCATTTTGGCCATTTACATTGAGACTGAATATTGAGAGATATGATTTTAATGATGCCATGTTTCCAGTAAAGTCTTTGTTTGTATCGGTTGTGACTTTCTGTTCTGTATCACTCTTGGCGCATTTTTACCTTTATAGAACCCCCCTTAATATCTCCTGTAGGGCTGGTTTCGTGGTTACGAAATTGGTTAATGACTGGCGATTCTGGAAGGTTTTTATTTCTCCATCAATTCTGAATGACAGCCTTGCTGGATAAAGGATCCTTGGCTGCATGTTTTTCTCTGAAAGAGCTTTAAAAATGCCCCCCCAAGCCTTTCTCTCATTCCAGGTCTCTGTAGACAGGTCTGACGTAATCCTGATACCTTTGCCTTGGTACGTGAGAAATTTCTTTGCCCTGGCCGCTTTCAATACTGTATCCTTGGATCTAATATTTGCGAATTGCACTATGACATGCCGTGGCGTAGGTTTGTCCTGGTTGAGCTTGGATGGGGTCCTCTCTGCCTCTTGGACACGAATGCTTGTTTCCCTCGCTAGATTGGGGAAATTTTCAGCTACAGTTTGTTCAAATATATCTTCTAGACCTCTGTTTTTCTCCACCCCCTCGGGGATGCCGATGATTCTGACATTGGATCGTTTCATAGAGTCAGTAATCTCCCGTAATCTACATTCGTGGGCGTGGATTTTTTTAAGACCAGCTTCTATTTTCGTTTTTTCTTCTACTAACCCATCCTCCAATTCGCTAACGCGTTCCTCTGCCTCGGTGACCCTGGCCGTCAGAGCCTCTAGTTTTGACTGCATTTGGCTCATAGAATTTTTAATTTCTGTCAGATTCGCTCTCATTTCTGCCCTTAGGGATTCTATATTCTCAGCAACGCTTTCTCTGATGCTTTTTTCAAGTTTACTCATCATCTTGACCATTGTTGCTCTGAATTCCATTTCTGATAATTGGGATACATCCATATGTATTAATTCTGTGGCCGAGGCCAATTCTGTGGCAGAGGCCACAGACTCATTATCTTTTCTTTGCTGGGGGGGACTTCTCCTTCTCGTCATTCTGATGAAGAGAGATTGCAGGGTTGTCCAGAGCCCAAGTGTTGACTGGGACCCAGGCCGTGCGCCCTTGTTTTATAGAGATCTTAGGGATGTGGGCTTCTTCCTTAAAGAGTTTATTTATTTATTTGAGAGAGAGAGAGACAGTCAGCAAGAAAGGGAACCCAAGCAGAGGAGTGGGAGAGGAAGAAGCAGGTTCCCGGTGGAGAAGCCCGATGAAGGACTCCTTACGGAGCGTTGTGATCACACCCTAATCCGAAGACAGGTGCTTGGTGACTGCGCCACTCAGGCGCTCCGGGTTGTGGGCTTCTTGATTTTTCAGCCTGCCTTCTGGGGGAGGGGCCTGCCTGCCGATACTCAGGCTACCCTGTTTGGGTAGAGTCTCCGTGTCCCCTGTGAGGGGGGATGGGGATGGGCACACTGTGAGCCGGTATTTCCAGGCTTTTGTTCTCTGGCGGCTTTCCCTGGCGGTTTGCTGTGCCTCTTCTGAGAGTCAGAGCAGCAGTGGCCATATCTTAGCCTCTGTCTCAGAACAGAGGGATCGCGGTCCTTTCTCCACTGATTTCTGGCCACTTTAACTCTGTTTCTGTTGGTGCTGCTGAACCCTGCAGCGTCCTGGCATGTGTGCCCCACACCCGGCGTCCTAGCCCTCACTTCCAGGGCCGGCGCGTCTCTGTCCTTTGTGTTTCTAACCCCGCCAGCCACCAGCCGCCCCCCCCCCCGACCATGTGCTCCGGAGCTCCCGGTCTCAGTCTGGTTCCAGTGAGCACACCGGAGCTCCGGGTCTCAGTCTGGTGGCGCACGTTCTCCGGCTCACGGTCTCAGTCTGCTCTCTCGCGGGTGCTGGTCTGCGAGTCCGCCCACTCCCCCGTGCAGGTGGCTACCGCTTCCCGGAGCCCGAACGCGGCGGCTCCCTCCCCCTTCCGTTTATGTTCCAATATCTGTGCGCGGTTTCACGGCTCCCTGCTTCATACCTCAATACTCAGTGCTGGTGATGTTCATTTGTAGAGATCCAGATGTATCTTCCTGCTTCTCAGGCTGATTCCGTGGATGTTCAGGCTGGTCTGGTACCTATCCAGCTCGACTCAGGGGACAGGCTGAAAAAGGGGTCCCCTACTCCTCTGTCATCTTAACTCCCTCCTCCATAAAATTATCTATGATTTTAAAATATAATGGGTCATGATATACATGTTATTCTGCCATAAGTCTTTCGCCCTTAACATGAATGCAAGATCTTTCCATGGCAACACATACAGATCTGCTTTACTTTTATATCTGCTCCCATAGCATGTATGTGTCATGATTAATTTAAATATGTCTTCCTTTTTTAAAAAATATTTATTTATTTATTTATTTATTTATTATTTGACAGAGAGAGTGGAGAGAGAGAGGGAACACAAGCAGGGGGAGTGGGAGAGGGAGAAGCAGGCTTCACGCTGAGCAGGGAGCCTGATGTTGGGCTCGATCCCAGAACGCTGGATCATTACCTGAGCCAAAGGCAGACTCTTAATGACTGAGCCACCCAGGTGCCCCTTCCTTTTTTTTTCAAAAAGATTTTATTCATTTATTTGAGAGAGAGACAGAGTACAAGCAGGGGGAGGGGCAGAGGCAGAGGGAGAGGGACAAGCAGACTCCCTGCTGAGCAGGGAGCCTGGATGTGGGGCTCAACACCCCAAGACCATGACCTAACCCAAAATCAGATGCTTAACTGACTGAGCCACCCTGGTGCCCCTAACCATGTCCTTCCAGCAGATTCATAATCTGCTTCCCATTTCTTGCTGTGACTTATAGAACTGAACCATTTTGAACATGACTTATTTGTCTAAAGTTTATTGATATGCTAGAAGGTATGAATTAGGTTAAAGTGGAGAGTATCTGGAGATTGTAAATTTTTATAAATATTGCCAAAATTTCATCCCAAAAATACTCTATCAATTCATATTCTCACAAACTAATTCATGTTAATACCATAAACACTCACACATGTATTATTTTATAAATCAAAAGTACTTAATTTGAAAAGCAAGGATTCAAAGTGACCAGTTGACAGGAAATGGAGCTAGACGAGACACTTACCTTTAGTGAGGGATGAAGATCCAGAGAAAGAGCAATGTCCAGGGTCCATGAGAGAGACTACATGGAAATCCAAGTCCAGAGAGCCCAAACCAGGCTGGTAGTCAAAATTCTGAATCCACAGTTCAGTGTAGGGGAGTAAGGACCAGAAGAGATAGTGGGGAATCGACATGGAGGGCCCAAGACAATACACATTGGTAGGCTTGGGAAATCTCTGAATCACCACTAATAGCTGGAAACTGTATGATTATCTAAGTGGGGGAAGTTACTGGATGAAAAGACTAGAAACACCCACCATTCTGTAGAAGTCCTGCGTGTACTGTTAGGCCAAAGATAGCTGACTCTCCTGCATCACCCAATAATGTTACTAGTGGATTCTGGGAAAGCTACATGTCTTGACTACTCTCATGGTCCACTGAATCTCTGCCTGTTTATCAGGGTTGGGATCTGTCTTGATTCCTGCTGGCAATAGACATTTCATCCTCTGTGCACAGTGCATCCTCTGTATTGAGGTCTGGGCTACATGAATGTTAGTAATGATAGGCAGCTGGGACAGGCCAGAAGTACCAATGAGCAGTGGGAGGCAGCATTCAAGAACAACAAGGAGGAAACTTAAAGGGGCTACCCTCGTACTAGTTTCCTCAGTTGCTCTTCAGATAAAGGGCTAGCTGTGGACATGTCTCCTAAACTAATCTAGATGGCGTCCCCAGCACAGATGGCTTCTCATGTTTCCTGAGTTTGTGGCATCCACCAGAGAGTGGGCATCTTATGACTATGATCACTGGCCTGCCTTGCCAACGGATATTGGCTGACAGAGAGGGTTAACCTAAGGTGCAGAGATTTGCAGATTGGATTCAGAATGTATGGAGATTGTACTCTTCCTTTTTTTTTTTTTAATTTTAGATTTTTTTTTTGTACTCTTCCTTTTTGAACTAACGGGGTGATGGGAATGTGAGGAGCCCAATGCAGAAAGCATCAATAGCATCCTATTGTGAGCATTCCAACTCCAAAACAGTGTTTGAGCCAGGTTACTCAAATACCTATAGGGCAGGACTTTTTCTTTTGTTCTTATGATATCAGATAATTTTAATTCTCATATTTATCAGTAATAACAAGATTTAAGTTGCTGATTTCCATTTTTAGGAGGGATATTAAAAAATCATAGTAGACTTAAAATGAATCATTAGTTGATAGCCCTGGAACTTCCCTAACCAGCCTGAGATCTTAAGGAAGCCACTCAGTCTAATTATGTGTAATGACATAAAGACATTGAACACACCTGTTCTGCCAAAGTTTAGTATTTCATGGAGTGGGTGAGAGGTGGATAGGGGAGAAGGGAAACTGTTCAAGAGAAGGAGAACAAAAAATGTGGTCTCTATTCCTCTTTTGTAATGAAAGACATTTTTATTTTTACTACCGACTTCTGTGTAAATTTTGTTTAAAAAAAAACATATGTATAACAGTTCGGTTTTTAGAAAACCAGTATCAAAACCACTGAACAACATGATCGCTAGTTTTTTTCTGGGGCCGACATTTTATATTTCATTAGTAATAGATGTGTACAGAAATACTTTTTTCAATTATAATAGCTACCTTTTGAGATTTTTCTATATTCTAGAGGGTTGAAAGGTTTGGTAATAATGACATTCTATGACTTAGGCACTGTCATTTCATGGTGTTGGTTCACAGGGGCAAACTGTGCCTAACACTTCAGTTAGCAATTTTCAAAAACTTTATTTTTTTAATGGAATTTAAAGTCAAGAGGTGCTATAATTGATGCTTTATATTGCATTTATTTTTAATTTTTAAATTTTTTTTCCAAGAAAACTACTCTACATTTGTGAAAAATAAAAGCCATATCTGTATAATCTCATCTATAGTCTTTTTTTTCTTCCTTTTTAAAATATTTTTGAAGTTTTTATTTTAATTTCAGTTAGTCAACATACAGTGTTATGTCAGTTTCAGGGTTACAATATAGTGGTTCAACACTTCCATACAGCACCCAGTGCTCTCATTGATAGTCTTGAAGCCTAAACATTATTTCTAGTAAAAAGGTAAATGGGGAAAGAAAGCATGTTTCCACTTAAATATGCTTTAATTTGATTTTTAACATCACAGTTAAAATTTAAGTTTAAACATTAGCTAGCATTAATATTAAATATTTTAATGATATAAAGAGATGCAAATATGTAGATAGCAGTAGAGAACTTATAATAAATTAGCTGTAATAATACTTAATTTCTTAATCTGATCAGTCTTCTCCAGTCACTCATAGGTTTAAGACTACTTCTAATTCTGGGGTGCTTGGATGGCTTAGTTGGTTAAGCATCTGCCTTAGGCTCAGGTCCTGGGATCCAGCTGCATCTGGCTCCCTGCTCAGCAGGGAGTCTGCTTCTCCCTCTCCCTCTGCCTGCTGCTCCCCCTGCTTGTGCTCTCTCCCTCTCTCTTTCTCTCTCTCTCTGTCAAATAAATAAATAAAATCTTTAAAAAAAAAAAAAAAAGGAGAAGAAAAATACTTCTAATTCTCTGTAGCATTCACTTCAAGTCAAAAGTAATTAATGGCAGCTCTAGGACAGTTAGCCTGAGGACCCAAAGCCCTAAAGAGCACAGCATTTAAAGAATTATCCTAGGAAATGCTGTTGAAAAAAATTTTTAAATAAATATTATTTATTTTCTTCAAACTAAATGGAAAAAAAATTCAGTACAAGAAAATACATCTTAACGTTTGCTAGCAGAAAACCAGAAGGCGATTGCTTTCTTTTCCTAAACCAAGCCCTTTGGAGATAAGAATGTATTATTTTCTAATTTATAACTTAAAACTTGTAAACCCTCACTCACCACCTCACGAGGCTGCATAATTATTTTTGAAGAAGATGACAATTACGAATCAAAGATCATCAGAAAAAATAGCAACAAGTTTGGCAACAAAGGTGTGAAATTATTTTCTTTCATATAAAATATGAGTAAGAATACACAACATAGCCTGAAGTAAAGGAATAAACATGAATTATACTAACGTGGTAAATTAATTATTACACAGAATAAGGCTATATCAGCCCATTCTGTCCTGAGAAAGCAGTACAAAGAGACCTATACATCTGGTTGATGATTTTATGAACACTAGTGAAGGGACAATCTTAGATAAGCAATTGAAAAATTATGCTGGAGGGGCACCTGGGTGGCTCAGTCATTAAGCGTCTGCCTTCGGCTCAGGGCGTGATCCCAGAGTCCTGGGATTGAGCTCCACATCGGGCTCCTCTGTTGGGAAGCCTGCTTCTTCCTCTCCCACTCCCCCTGCTGTGTTCCCTCTCTCACTGGCTATCTTTCTCTCTGTCAAATAAATAAATAAAATCTTTTAAAAAATAAAAAAAAATAAAAATTATGCTAGAAAATATTTCATAAGTACACATAAGATACAAATGGTTGGAAAAAAATTGAGATCGGTATTCTTTGACAAGATATTCCCCCCCCAAGAGACACTTATAAACATGAATATATTTATATAGAAATATTATTACCACTGGACTCACAAATTGTACTTTCAATTTCTTCTATGAATTGAAAGGTATATTTCCACACAGTTAGAAGCTCCAGCACATGTAAAAATCTTTAGTGGTTAATTAGTTCAGTTTAAGAGCACTTCCCATTATTTTCCTTTTATGTCCTCAGTTGAATCAATCCAATTGGATGTATAAACTGCTCCCCAAAGGAAAGTTCAGATCACATGTTTCCACTTACAGTGTCAGTCCTCTAGTGCATGAAACGGATCTTGAGTGGTCTTGAAGGATGGAACTTTCAAAATTGCTGAACTTTGATCCTTGGTTTCCCCAAAACCATCCATTTCATGCATAGAAATGAAAGGATGGTTATTTCCTTGCAGGTGGTGATTCTTATCAAGTGAGACATTTTCTTTCAGTGTCCTTTATTCTTTTTGTGGTAAGAACATTTAACACGAGATTACCCTCTTAACAGATATTGAAGTACACAGTACCTTATTGTTATTGATAGGCTCCGTGCTACACAGCAGATCTTTAGAACTTGTTCATCTAGCATCACTGAAACTTTATACCCACTGGATGTTGGATATGTCCATTACCTTGAATGTGGTGGTGGTATCGCAGGTGTTTGCATATGTCAAAACTCATCAAATTACACACACTATGTACAGTTCTTTGTATATCAATTATACCTCAATAAAGCTGTTTTAAAAAATAAAAAAGTTTCTCTCACACTTCCAAACCTTTCACCTCGAGAAAGTGTCATCTAGGTACTTATCAGTGAATTTGGCGTTATTAAAAAAAAAATCTAAAACAACATGTGTCCTTGGGACCATACAGCTATACCCGTAACAGCACAGAGGTGAGAAAGTAAAATGAAAAGTCTTTTCTTCTTAGGAAGGTGTATAGGGAAACTTTCATAAATGGAGACAAAAAGCATGAGCATTAGGATTGGATTTGGGTCACAGGTATCAGTGGCCTAGTTTCAAAAAAGAAAAATATAAGCTAAGAAGATATACAGATTAATTAAAACATATTAAAAGAGTTGAAACAGGGGTGCATGGGTGGCTCAGTTGATTGAGCAATCGACTCTTAATTTCGGCTCAGGTCAACGAGCCTCAGCCCCCTGAGGGCTCCGCACTCAGTGGGGAGTCTGCTTCTCTCCCTGTCCCCCTGCCCCTCCCTCTGCTCATGCTTTCTCTCTTTCTAAAATAAATAAATAAATCTTAAAAAAATAAAGGGTTGAAACACTGCATTACTTTAAAAAGTCACTAACTGGCAATGACAGTGAAATGTAGACCCAGCAAACAGTATATTTAGATCAATCACAAGACCTTAGCCTCAGTGTCAAAAGATAAATCAGAAGAGTTAAAACATGAATTAGGGGTGTTCTAAAAATAACACTGACCTCAAAGTCTCAAAGACCCCATAAAAGCCAGCTAGATGTCAGGAAGAATACTGTACACTATAAATAATGATTAAAGTGACTAAGACATCATCTCTGCTTTAAAGAAATATGTAATCAAATAAAAGGACAATGACAAGTAGACAAACTACTGTGTTATTAGGTAAAAGATGACAAGGTTATTTAAGCAAAAGCCCAAGGGAGGCTTCCAAGGGAGGAACTAGCCTTTGAGATAGGCACTGAAAAATGCTAGAATTTTGAGTAGCTCTATGCCCAACATGGGGTTCGAACTCACAACCCCAAGATCAAGAGTTGCAAGCTCTACCTACTGAGCCAGGTGCTCAGAATAAGAATGCTAGAATTTTGAAATGGTTGTGTTTGGGGCAAGGGAAAAGGTGTATTCTATCAGAAAGGGAATGCAGTATAAGGCAGAGATAGTGTTTGTTCAGGGAAGAAGTACCCTTTGACTCATGCAAAAGAAACTAAGAGATAAGGGGGTGATGAGACTGAGGTCATGTTGTGGAGGGTTCAGACACCAGCACAAGGGACTTTGTTTCTGAATGAGGGATAATATGACAAGAGCAACAGTTCAGGCAGATTAGACAGGAATGTCTGGGGGAGGTCCTTTTCCCAAGAGAGATATTTTAATAAGGCTGAAAAGGTAATTATACTGATAAACAAGATAAATTATAAAGGGGATTGGATTTGAGATAAAATTCAAAATATGCAGAGGAATAACATCAGGGACAATAATAGCCAGAATGTAAGTTGCAGTCAAAAAGAAGGCCAGCTTCAGAGAAAGGAGGTGTTCTTTCCATCAGTTTATAAAGTGCCTAGGATCTCCTAGGAAAGGGTGGAGCTGGTGGACAGTTAATTACAGCAAAGAAGCTTTGGGATTGATGTGAAGCAGGGATTCAAAGACATACACTTCATCAACTCTGTCATTGTCGACGTGTAGGGCGCTCTCCACACGTCCATGAAATGAAGATCTGTTATGTCTTAATGACACACAGTCAAGTTACCAATTGAAAATAATCTAGGCCTAGCTTTGGAAACACAAGTGGTGCGAGAGCTGAGGAGACCTAACGTGTCATGTCATATATAATTTTCTAATCCCAAACTTCAACAACCTATCCACACAATTTCCTAAATGTATATCATTTGTGCACACTCTATATTCTAGCCACAACATTCCCTCCTAGCAAACTTCTCTACTTCTGATCCAAATCTAATACATACTTTAAAAATCCAAATAATTCCTGCCTCATGAAAAAGTCTTTGGTTGATAAATTTAGATTAAATTGATCTCTTCCCTTATCTTAATTCTACTTTCTTCTGCATGTCTCCCAATCATTCTGTATATACTTCAAAAGAAAGAATCATTTTTATATCATCAAATTTTGCCCAAAGAGCAAAGGGCTCAAAATAGTAAGCATAAAAAACATTTTCAATAATTGCTCTTAGCAACTTGATGTGAAAGGCCAAGTAGAATTACAACAAGGAGGCACAAATACAAGGATATATGCTATTACTATAGAGTTTGACACACATATACCTAATTAAAAACTGACAAAAATGAAAAACTTTCCTTTTACTACTGAAATAGAAAATGATAATACTGCATCTATATGAATGCCATTGTGCTTTTTAAATTTATTCTTACAGCATGAGTAATGTTAATAAAGTGCTCAACCTTCATTCTCTTGGCTTATGAAACCCAGACCTCTTACTAAGACTACTTTCTAATCATGCACACTTGGGTGTACATACTTCTACATATTTTTAGAAATGCAGTAGATTTATATGGAGCCATATTTCAGTTTTCATTCTGTAATAATATCCCATGAAAATTATTTTTCAATTCAGACATTAAAAATGTATGAATGAAGCAATAATACAAAGAAGTAAAGTAACAAAGATTATTCATAAGATGGTTATAGAATGCATGTTACAAAGGCACTCAATTATATATGGCCATGCTAAATACAATTTCATGGGCTTTCATAATAACTTGTCAATTATGCAGCATTGTTCAAGATTGTTCAGTCATGTACACACACATACACACACACACACAGAAAATGGGAATAAAACTCACTATTGTGCTTTTAACAATCATCTTTATAATTTCATCCTGAATGCTCACATGACATGTTCTGGATCAGACACAGACTTATCATTCATTTAAAATACAAAGTCACTTAAATGCAAATAATAATCATATTGTTTGTCACACCCTGATTCTTACTCCTCGGGTGACCTGCTGAAAGCCAAGTCAAATGTCCTATACTTACAAATTTGAAGCTATTATAATCAGTGAAGAATGGAGAAAAATGGATTTTTTTTCCTGCTTATAATAGGAGCAAGAGGGAGCTACCTTCTTTTCCCCTCTTGAAATGACGGAGAAAAACCTTTGCTCAATGGAGATGGGATAGAAACAAAACCCAAGTCCTCATTCTAACCTTTGGAATATAAATAAATCTTTCCCAGGGCCCAACAAGCTCTGATGTCCCAAGATTCTACAACCTAAAGATGTCTCCAAGGTCTCATTTCTGTTAAAATGCAAATACATACCTCTGGATTTAGCTAAGTCTTTCTGGAGTTCTAACTTCCCAAGGTTTGCTCTTATGCTAGAATCCCAAATGTAAGGAAATTTTTTTCTGGCAGAAACCCATTTTCTCTACACTCTATACTTATAGCATATAATATTTAAAGTCATCAGTATTCATGGGTTACACAAACTTAAAGAAGAACAATATAGCATAGAATATTTGGATTGAAACTATGTGACTTAAAAGGAAACATGTAAATACTGAAATTAACTACAGCCAGCATTTCTGGGGGCCAAAGGGGGGCATGAAGAATCCTCTGCACAAAGTGGCAGTTGGGGACTGAAGCGGACCCTGGGATAATATTTTCAAATGACCAGTTCACCTTTACTTCCACCAAAGATGTTACTGTCCTCCCTGGAGAGGGAGAGAAACACAAACACACAAACAAACAAGTAAATAAAAACCTTGAAGATAAGATTTTTAATTACTAAAATACAAGTTTCATGGAGACATATCATATTGAAACCCAGGAAACATTGTTTTAGCAATGATACTTAACTGAAATCTAGCTTCTTGCCAAAGATACCATTTTCCCCACACATAGAAAGATAAATACTGTACATACTGTACTATCTCACTTATATGTGAAATCTAAAACAAAAAGTCAGACTCATGGAAACAGAGCAGAACGGTGGTTGCCAGGGGCTGGGAGGTTGGGGAAATGGGAAGTTGATGGTCAAAACGTACAAACTTCCGGTTGTAAGATAAAGAAGTCCTGCAGATCTAATATACAGCATGGTGACTAGAGTTAAAAATACCATGTTATATACTTAAAAATTGCTAAGGGATTAGTACTCAAATGGTCTCACCACACACACACACACACACACACACACACACACACGAGTTGTACTTATATGGTGTTAGATGGGTTAACTAACCTCATTACGGTGATCATTTTTCAACATATACAGGTATCAAATGATCACACTCTACACTTTAAACTTACACAGTGTTACATAATTATATTTCAGTAAAGCTGGAAAAAGGAAAAGAAAAGAAAAAGAAATCTAGGTTTCTATCCATTCACTCATCTATTGTATGTAAGCAGAGGAAAAGCCTGTAATGCTGCTCACTCATTATTAAAAGTTGATGAATCATGCATGGTGAGATTTTTCATGCATGGTGATTTTTTTTTAACTTTTCTACCATCTTTGATTTGTAAATATTGAGTATGCATTACATTTTCAGAGTTATTCTTCCAATTTTTAAAATTACCCCCAAAATTTTGTTCCAAGTGAAAACTGAATTGTTGCAAGACCTTACATAACTAGCTGCTAAATAGTGAAGACAATAAATGCTAGAGAAGCTCAAAGGAAGAGGAGATCGTTTTGGGCTGCCTTGATGAATATATAGTTTTACCAAAACTAAAACAAATATTTAGGCCTATGTACATTATGGGAAATTAATAAAAAAATAAATGATAAGAAGTATATCACATTACAAGTATAAAAGATATAAACTATGTAATTTATTACATACATAAGTTATCTTATAAGGCAACCAGGGAAGTACTATTTAATTTTATCTCTAATTCTGTATTCTCCCGAGTCAGTGGTTTGCATCCCTCACTGTGCATTAGAATCACCTGGACAGCTTTTGCAAACTACAGATGCTAAGGATACTCCCTACCAATCTCAGTTGGTTTAATCTCTCCAGGTGATTTTTATATGCACCCAGGTGGTGCATATAAACCTTTCTGTGGCTGCAACAGGAAGAGAGCTTGTGAGAACTTCAGAGGTCAAAGTTAAAGAAGTCTAACATTAATATTACAAAGAAGCAGTAGCCCACAGCTATAAAAATCATGGGCTCTGGAGTCGAACTGCCTCAATTTAAACCCAGGTATACTCTTTACTAATTATGTTTCCAGGAAAGTAACTTAAACTCTTTGTGCTTCATTTTATCCGTATGTTTAATAATAGTAGTGATAATATTTAATCACGTTGTTATGAGGACTTAAGGAAACAAGTATATGTCACATGCTCAGTCCTTTCCTGGCATTCAAAAAATGTTGGTTATTATTATATTATTAATCATGGGTTTGTCAAATATTCAGTCAAAGTTAAAGCAAATTATACTGCTAAACAACAAAAGTTTAACTGAGTAATTTAAAAATTGAATTGGCTTTATTGAACAATTCATAAATCAGGCAGCATCCCGTCTAGCAAATAGAAAGGAGCTCCAGAAAAGGAAAGGTTTTTAAAGGTATCCAGGGAGTGGGGTGGAAAAAAGGAAATTATTAGCAAAGCATTCATTATTTTAGGCAAGGTCGTCCTCCTAAGGGGAAAGGAAGAGGTCTATCCATAAATTTCCTAGTGCTGACCAGGAAATTCCATGTTGACTAGTAAAGGTTACATTCCTGGGAGAGGGGGTTGAAACTGCAGTCAGGTTAGGTATTAAGTCATGGTTTACTGACGTGGGGCTCATAACATAAGTGACTCCATTTTGAGCCTGTGGTTTTTCTTCTTAACAATACTGAAGAACAGAATATAAGTGAAATCTGTGTCATTTTGCCTTATTCAGACATGCTTTCTTTGCATAACTGTAGAATAGCTCTTGTTCTTTTGTAAATAGACCTGAGTCTTCTCCCTATTAAAGAACTCAAGGACATTAAGGATTTTTTAGAGCATTTTGAATTAAAGCTCAATACTGTGAGGATACCTGTAGGGTGTCTAATGTCTGGATTGATGGAAGGAACCCACAATTTTGCAGACTAGAGTGCGGTATATAATAAAACCAAAGTAAATACATAAGAACTCACCAAAAGATACATTTTCTACACAATAACTGATTATCTTGGAATGTGGTGGTTGGTTGTCTGCCTCATTCCCTGTTTTCCTGTTTTTGCATAAATATTATAAGCAATGAAACTTCTATCATGATTAAAAGTGTCACTGTTCTTAGAAGCTTAATTATTTCTCGGGGAAGTACTATGACTTTAAATTCTATTATATGTACTTGCATTGTTTAGAGTTTTATATTATGTTCTATTTTTATGTCTGTGCAAAAGTTTTAAACCATTTTCACTTCATAATATATTTTAAAATATTTTGAATAATAAGTTGCTGCCTGCTTCACTATTTGGTTATTCTCAGTGTTGTCTTGTTTTCATCACCTGTTTTTCCAAGTCAATTTTAAAATTATTTTATCAGCTTCCTTTAAGATTTCTATTGGTATAAGATTTCATGAATTTTATAAATTAACTTGGAGCCAACTGGCATTTATACATTTGAGTTTATCCACAGTGAAATAAGTTACGTGATTCCTTTTTATTAAATTTTCTTTTATATCAATATGGAAGTTATTTTGTTTTCTTAATGTAGTATTGGTCCATATCTTACTAAGCTTGTTCTAATTATTTTTATACGTTTTTGCTATTGAAGTAGTAATTTTTATTAAATTGCCTGTTTGTTGCTAGCATATAGGAGAGCTATTGATTTTTTTACCAGTTTGTTTAACAAATGGCAATATCACTAAGTTCTCTTCTGAGTTCTAATGGGTTTTCAATGACCAATTCTGGGTCTCCCAGGTGGATAAGCAAATAATTTGCAAACCATTATAATTTTGACTTATGTTTTCCATTATTTATGCACATTAGTTCTTAAATTTTCAGATATTTTCATATCTTAACATTATTAAATGTGTTTTTAATATTTTACTATTTTGAAAGAGTGAAATATAGGTTTTTGAAGACTTCTTTATATAACCGCACATGTAAATTTGATATTGAGGTCATTATACTTAAAATTATAGATGAAAGGAAAACATAAAATCTGTACATTTCCATACTTTATATAATCAATATCAACTTCCAATAATATATTAGGTACACTGCAGTTCCTAAATAAATATTAACGGAATTGAATTATATTGATATTTTTTCTGAAGTAAAGAAAGGGCTCTCTTTTCCCCTGTTAATGACTACAAGACTTGCTTCAGCACAATGACCCAGTGCTGCTACTTAAATAGTGTGTTGTATCATTTGTAAATAAGTTTTTAGAATTTAAAAACTACAAAATTCAGGGTGGGTCAGAACTCATCTGAGTCAAAAATGAGCTAGGCAGGGGCGCCTGGGTAGCACAGTTGTTGGGCGTCTGCCTTCGGCTCAGGGCGTGATCCCGGCGTTCTGGGATCGAGTCCCACATCGGGCTCCTCCGCTGGGAGGCTGCTTCTTCCTCTCCCACTCCCCTACTGTGTACCCTCTCTCGCTGGCTGTCTCTCTGTCACATAAATAAAATAAAATCTTTAAAAAAAAATGAGGTAGGCAATATTATTCAGTGATGTCTCCACTATCTTTCTAAATCATCATGGTCACATCATCATAAGTTATATTGAATGGGTTATACTCATCAGAGTAAAATCAGAAAACATTTTTTTTTCACTGCACTTTCAAACCTGCTCTGTGTACTGGTTCTCTCTCTGTCTTTTGGTAAAACTTCAGAAAGTCCCATAAAAGTTTTTGGTAACTCCTAAGTAATAGAATGTCCTTCAAGCACTTTCAATTCCTGGAAAAATCCCACTTCCGTAATTAAATGTCCACTCTAGTGTGATAAACACATAAACCACGATCTTATCCTATGGAAATATTTTTCCTCCTACTGCTCAGTTCTGCCTAGATCCTTAAAGCTTGCAATCTAGCAGGATGTCCCCCTTTATCTTTCACTACCCTTTTATTTCCCTATTCACCCCCACCCCATCTCAACCACACCGCTGCTAGAGTGACTGACTCTAGGTCTCCAGAGTCAGAAGAATAAAGAAAGACTGAAACCAAAATGAAAACAAAAACAAAAAACAAAATTCATTTCTTGAGTAGTCTGGAGAGAATCCCAGGGTTATCTTCAATGGCTGTTTTGCAGTGTTAAGTTTGCTTTCCTATGGGAGTTTTGTGGATTCCTCAGATACACCCATTAGAAACTTCCAGTTATATTTTTCAAAGTATGGACAAAGCCTTTTCTCTACCTGGTCTCTTAGCCCTTCCACCCAGAGCCCCTGCCTATTAGGTGGTCTATGATATACTGACTTTACATCGGGGACCCCTTGCTTCTCCAGGCAGTTCTCTTGGAAGGGATCCAAACAGCATGACACCAGTTTTCTCCAACAGTTTCCACATCTGAAAACCCACTCAGGTATCCTGGCGCTAGGATCACTGGAATGTTTTTGCCTCTCAAAGCAGTCTTCCTTCTCTCCCTTTACTAAATCCTTTCAGACCTTCTAGCTATTTCTTCTAATACCAGTATTTATGATCCCCAGGTTCTGGGGACTGTCACAGGTAAGGTTCCCTATATGGTCTCTCAAAGCCCCTTCTCTCACTTGGCTTAAGGTGAGATGGATACACCCTCTCCCTTCCTCCATGGGAGATGGGCATAACAATGGCACACAGATAACTCCCCAAGCAAACAGTCACCCCCATTCATCAGCTACAATATTTGCATACCTTTGGGATATATGGCACAATTGCTTGGTTCTTGACCTTTGGATCCCCAAATAAAACTTAGTCAGAAAGCATCCCATTTCAGTATTTGGTTACATTATCATTATATTATTATGCCTTTCCCCTACTCTGTCCCTGGGGGAGGAGTTAAGATGCAAGCTGCAGTTACTGGCAAAATTTAATGTTGGGCATTTAATTTTAATAAATAATGCTGATAATGGTTTTTAATAATTGTAGAAGCTCTCATCTATTTTATTTTAAAGATTTTATTTTTGTAGAGCAGTTTTAGGTTCCTAGTAAGATTGAGGGGAAGATACAGAGATTTCCCATATATCTCCTATCCTCTCGTTTATTTAATTATTAAAAATTTTTAGTGTTTATTGATTCAGACAGATGGAGTCATAGAGTATTTGATTCATTCTACTTGGTGATAACAGGTAGGTATGAATATAAGAGAGAGAATGGTATCTGGCAAGTGGTCTATTTTACAGGACACATGATTATTGCCTTGTTCATCAGGGCTTATGGCACCATGTCACCAGTCTACTGGAAATCGTTTGCCTTTCTGTTTTGACATTAATTTTGTTTCCTTGGCACTTCTCTGAATTTAGTGCTGAGCTTCACACTAATCAAGCATCTACCTATTGACTGATGGTCACACTACTGAAATACAAATGTAAACATAACGTAACAATATCAGATTACCCTATTTCTATTGTCCATGTGCATTTCAATCTTGCAACATCAATGATAAATATTTAATGCTGAAATTTAAAGAAATAAATTGTAGCATCTGAAAGAAACACACACTTCTTTGTAAATAACGATTCCTTGCTGATTCAATGAAACTGAAAATTAGACACACTGAAATAACTCCGTGGATACAGATTTAAGATTTGAGCACCACATTAATTTTAAGAATACATAAAATTACTAAAAGGCCATCCAATGTCCCAAACATTTATTGAATATTCTTTACCTTAGCAAACTATTACAAAATCAGCTCTAAAATTTCATTCAGAAAGTGAAGGGCATCTTCAGATGGTACATAAAATTAAACATAAATGTTTCCAAATATACTGAAATCTGTGCTCCTCTCAAAAAAAAATAGCAAAATAGTAGCATCTTTCATTCGTAAGAACTACAGTTATTATTTCATCAAAAGTGTCTAAATAAACATAAGGTAAATGGTAATACTTTATTTTATAGAACAGTAGTTCTTTGAACAGACAGTTCAAAATGCCCCAATTGCCAGATTTTGCTAAGACTGTAGCCAAGTGGAAGTATTTAGTTCTGTTAGAAATTCCACTTAAGGTTACAAAATGATCTGTTGTTGCTCTCAGAACCACTAGGCGATTCCATGATGACAAAATTTCCATTAGCAATCCAATGTAGCAATTGAAGCAAAGAGTCCCAAGGAATCAGATAAAAGACAGTATCACAGCCATGACCTATTGAAAAAGATACTGTCACTAACGTGTGAGAAAATGTTAGTGAAGAATGTTAACTATAGAGTTAATGCTAAAAGGATGTATGCATACACAATGCAACGAGCTACTGGGAACAGGATGAGTATTAAGAGCAAGCACTGGCCAGCATTACAAAGGCCCCTTATTCACATGAGCAGGTGTCTATTTATTAAATGTAAAATATTTTTTTACTTTCACCACATTTAAAACAAATCATCACATGTTATGAATTTTCAAACACAGACTAGGGTTTTTGCTTTTGTTTTCTTAACATGGCTCCCTGCACCCATCTGCGGTTAGGGAAAGAAATTTCTCCAAACTGTGACTGACTGTCTGGTGTCTTGTGCTCTTGGGCGAGTTCACAGAAGGCTCAGGCCAAAGACATTTCAGTCTGTTTTCAGTTCTGCCGCCAGAGCAAACGCTGATGTTTTGCAGTCCCCACCTCATCCATCTCCCATGACTATTTGAGGTTGACACTTTAACAATTGGTTTTCCTTGTATGCAAGTAAACAGTGTGCTTAAAATAACTGTATGTCTAGGAGTTACTGTTTAACATTCCAAACTGTCTTTTTTATTCTTTTTTTTTTTTTTTTTGGATCTACTCCCCAACCCTTTTGTTTGAGAGACATCCTCTAAGCTTTCCCATCCCCGTGGACCCGCTCCATTCTCTAGATTTCTTTAATGTTTTCCGTTTCTGCCACTTGCTTTAGAGACTTAACAAATCTATAGCCCTACTTGATCACTTAGCTGTTTCCTGTGTACAGTTAAGTCCCTGACTGCTTTGCAGACAGCAGAGACTATATATTAAGGCATTTTGTATCCATCTCCACAATTTGAAATGTTACTCAAAAGAAATCTGGGGGCGCTTGGGTGGCACAGCGGTTAAGCGTCTGCCTTCGGCTCAGGGCGTGATCCCGGCGTTATGGGATCGAGCCCCACGTCAGGCTCCTCTGCTGTGGGCCTGCTTCTTCCTCTCCCACTCCCCCTGCTTGTGTTCCCTCTCTCGCTGGCTGTCTCTATCTCTGTCGAATAAATAATAAAATCTTTAAAAAAAAAAAAAAGAAATCTGAGATCAGGATTTTTGATGCAATTGTTTTTAATAGCCTGTATTCTTCTTTTTATTGACACATTGTCTCTTATCTTCTATGAGACTACTCTCCCATTTCCTCCCTAGTTTTACCACTTCATCTTTTCTTTTTTTGCTCCATTATGGAATTCTCCTTTCCAACTTCTCACTCTGTATATTCATCCAAGAGTCTTTCCTTGGCCTTCATCAAATGATTCCCAAACCCATCTCAATAACTTCAACCTCATTCCCACTTTTCAAAATGTCACCACCTGGCTCCATCTCCAATTTAATATGGTCAAAATGGAGCTCATTATCTTTACCACCAAGTCAATTCCTTTCTTTCACTCTTTACTGGGACTCAGTTCAGATATCTTAAACGTATCTTGGACTATCCTTCCGATTCTGCATCCAGTCACTGGTGATGCTCCACAGATGTGGACTTAAAACCACACCCTCATCTGTTCTCTGTTCTCCATCTCCAATGCCACCATGAGCCCCTCATCAGTCCGTGTTCACTTACTCAGTAGTTGTTGCTCTGCTTACTACAGCCCCCATCTAATTTCTCCCTCATATAGCCAATGGACTAGTTACTCTAAAATGCAACTGATCCTGTGCCTTCCTAATTAGTAGTTGAAAAAAAAAATACTCTTCAGTGATTTCCATAATCTCCCTGATACTGAAAATCTTACCTTCCACTACTTCCCATATTTATGAAATATCCTAATCTGTATTCTGAGCTGCCACTTCAATACAATGCAAGTTTACTCACCTCCTATTCTTTGCTTATATTGATTTTTCTACCTCAAATGATTTCTGTGTAATCTGCACATGTCAAAATCCCACCAAGGCTCCTTCCAGGCAGCTTTCCTTTGATTCTCTAGTTTTTTGTCCCCTCCCTTTCAGCATTCATTGTATTTTCTCTGTATTATATATTTCAGGTAAATATTTTATACTGGGCTTTTTTTAGTGATAGAGATGCTTGCGGACAGGGATAAACTTACTCACTTTTCTAGACCCTGCAGGACCTTGCATAGTTCCTCATATTGGAAGATTTTATTATGCTGAAATAGAGGATACTGAAAATATACTAGAAAAGTGGATGATAAATATCCTGTACTTCAAAAGGGAAATGGAAGTCTTTTTCTCGGAAGGAAGAGTCGGAGGGGGAAATCAGAAGGCATAGGGATATAAAGTTGGAAAGCGTCACTTGGCCTGCCAAACTGGACATGCAGCTAAAACAATCACGCCAGTGTGTAAGGCAAGTGAGACCCTGGGAGAGAATGATGTAGCAACAATAGGTTTGCTAGATGTGGAGAGTGCTTGGCTCCTGAGAACACACTTGTGACCAAGAGTTCCGGAGTTATTAATCATTACAGTTATTCCTTCTAAGCAGTCTTATCTTGACATACAGCTCTAATCCTGGCTGTTTCCAAGTAAAAATAGATTCCAGTCCAAAAAATTTCTGCTAAAAAGGATACCTCTGTAGTGTTTTGTCACCTATGACTTTTAGGGAATTAGGGAATTAGACGAGTGGCTTCAAGCAACCATCCTTCTCCTCGAGAACTATGTGGTCTGAGTTCATTTAATAAGAGTATCAATGAGCCCCTTATTTCAAAGGAAAATTTAAACTCATTCTTCTACAATTATTCCAATAAGGAAAAATAATAATATTTCCCCTTCTGCCATGATTTTCTCCCCAGGTACTGCCATGAATTTTGAAACATGACCACAGGTGAAGATAGATTATCAGCAGCAAAACCACTTGTAGTATTTTGGTGGCTGACTGAGAATAAGGAGGGGGTGTTGGGAAATGGGAAGAGAGAGAGAGAATGAGAGATGGAATGAATGCTGCCACATCTGGGGTGAAAGTGGTTCTCAAGGTTGAATATGCAAAGTACGGGTGCCTGGGTGGTTTAGCCGGTTAAGCATCAGACTCTTCGTTTCATCTTGGGCCCTGATCTCAGGGTCAACAGATCAAGTCTCACACTGGGCTTCGTGCTCAGCTTGGAGGTGCTTGAGATTCTTTCCCTTCCCTACCCCTCTGCTCCTCCGCCTGCTCACATTCTCTCTCTCGCTCTCAAATAAATAAATGAAAAAAATCTTTAAAAAAAAAAAAGGAGAGAAAGAATATGCAAAGTAATGCACTAGTAAGTTTGTTAAAGAGATTACCAGGTAATAAATAAGCCCAGGAATTCTAATATAGGCTATTTTGGGTAAAGCCTCAAATTCCATTTTAACAGGCATTCTTAGGTGATTCTATGCCTAAGTTTTGGGTTCATTTTTTTTAAAAGATATTTATTTATTTATTTATTTGAGAGAGAGAAGGAGGGAGCGAGAGAGAGAGCATGAGTGTGGGAAGGGGCAGAGGGAGAGGGGGAGAGAGAGTCTTAAGCAGGCTCCACACCCAGCTCAGAGCCTGATGTGGGACATTTCACCACCCTGAGATCATGACCTGAGCCAAAATCAAGAGTCAGATGCTTCACTGACTGAGCCACCCAGGTGCCCCTGGGTTCATATTTTGAGTTAAATGGTTCTGGCTTTGCACTAATCTCATATCAGCACCTA
This sequence comes from Ailuropoda melanoleuca, assembly GCF_002007445.2. NCBI lineage: Eukaryota > Metazoa > Chordata > Mammalia > Carnivora > Ursidae > Ailuropoda > Ailuropoda melanoleuca. The sequence goes on from NC_048238.1 coordinate 30,727,737, forward strand.
CTAAGGCCAACGAAGTGTATGTAAGTAACAGAAATCACTTCATTTACATGAAGATACATCTTACATTTAATTTTTTAAGCTGGACTCCACTGAATATACTGATGCCATATATTAAAATTCCCAAACTTCCAGATTGGTAAGCACATGCAAAACTGAGAGTAGTGGAAACCTCAAAGGCAGTGTGGAATCTGTGCCCTGTCCCATGTTTCTCACCCTGTGCATCTCTTCAATCTGGCTGTTCCTGAGTTAAATCCTTTTATAATAAACTGGTGATCGAATTTAAAAAATTCCCTTCATTTGTGTATGCTAAAGTACCAACAGTGATTTTTCTACAGGTTCTATGTGGTTACACTCTGAAATGAGTAACAGATATGGCTGGTGTTGGCCACAGACCTGATTTGGGGTCTTTTACTTTGTCATTGGGATTGTATTTGGTTTTCGGTTACGGAGAAATGTTCATAAAGAACCAATTTGAATGTCATTCCATAACATTTTTAAGTGTCCACTGAACAAAAATTTTGAGCTATCATTACAAAATAATGTAATGCGATCCAGAGTGTCTCCATCTGGCATCTTGCCAACATACCTGGGGTCGTTAATTAGTACATAGTTAAGTGTATTTTAATGACACATATAATGAAATTAATATTATAAAATGTAACTGCAGCAGTTCTGGCTGTGAACAAATTTTACTTAATTTACACTCCATGGCCTTTGTCAAAATAAAGCATTTGACAAGAGAGAAGTGAGAGCAAAAGAAAGACAGAGAGAAACAGACACAGAGAGAGATTAAGATTTGTTCAAATTCTCAAGAAAAGGTCAGAGAATTATTTCTATCTCTAGATGGTAAAGTATAGATTTATCTCTTATTACATGTACTTACTTTTCTTTCTTTCTTTCTTTCTTTTTTTTTTTTGATGTGTGTGTGTACTTACTTTTCTGCAAAATTTGTAATGATTCCGCTTTTGCGAGGACAGTCATACTGTAAATATACAGAGATGCTGTCAATGGCTCCAATAGAGATAATAGTCATCCTAATTATATATTAGCTCTTTTTATATATAAATCTACATTTTCAATATCAACATTTTAAAATCTAAACTTGTTTGCAATATTTATCCTGTATTTCCTGCCATTTAAAGATATTCTTAACAATGATGAACCATAATTTCATCATGGTGATGCCACCTTCCAAATTTACCTATCAGAATCCCTGATGGGTCATATGGCTTAGTGCAGCACATGACATGTCAAATTTTACTCCAGTTTCTTCTCATCAAAGACCCTGTGCTGGTGTAGTACCTTGCCGAATAATCTCAACTTGTTTGATGCTTGTTAGTCTCACAGTATTTTTTAAATGAGAGACACCCAGGATATGTGAAATTGGTCTTTTACATTTTCTCTCTCTCTCTTTATTGAGGTAAAATTCACCTTGCTTAAATCCACTGTTTTAATCATTTTAAAGGACAAGATTAGTGGATTTTAGTTGTGCAAGCATCATTGCTATCCAATTCAAGAATATTTTCATCACCCAGAAAAAATAACCCATACTCATTCGAGAGTCACTCCCCATTCTTCCCCTCCTCTCAGCTCCTTATAACCACTAATCTGTATTCAATATCTATGAATTTGCCTCTTATGGCCATTTCATATAAATGAAATCATAAATTATGTGTCCTTTGATGTTCTATATTCTTTCACTTAGCATAATTTTCTAAGGTTGACCCATGCTGTGGTAACTATCAGTACTTCATTTCTTTTTAAAGTTAAATAATATTCCACTACATGAATATGTAATGTTTTCTTTATTTATCAGTTGGCTATTTCTACTGTTTGGCTATTATAAATAATGCTGTTCTGAACATTTGTGTACAACCTTTGTTTGAACTCCTGTTTTTAATTCTTTTAGGTATGTACCTAAGAGTGGAATTTCTCAGTCCTATGGTAATCCTATGGTTAACTATTTGAGGAAATTCCAAAATTTACACGGTACTTCACCATATTACCTTCACACTGGCAATATAAGAGGGTTCCAGCTTCTCTCCGTCCTCACCAACACTTGTAATTTTTTATTTTTAATTGTTATAGCCATTTTAATATGTGTGAAGTGGGATCTCATTGTGGTTTTATTTGTTTTTCCCCAAAGACAAATGCTGCTGAGAATATCTTTATGTCTTTTTTGGCAATTTGTATATTTTCTTTGGTGACATGTCTGTTCAAGTCCTTTGCTCATTTTTTTTTTAAAGATTTTATTTATTTATTTGACAGAGATAGAGACAGCCAGCAAGAGAGGGAACACAAGCAGGGAGAGTGGGAGAGGAAGAAGCAGGCTCATAGTGGAGGAGCCTGATGTGGGGCTCGATCCTGTAACGCCAGGATCACGCCCTGAGCCGAAGGCAGACGCTTAACCACTGTGCCACCCAGGCGCCCCCCTTTGCTCATTTTTAATTTGTACTTTTGTCTTTAAACACCTTTATTAAGGTATAACTGATACATAAAACCCACAGATATTTAATGTTTACAATTTGATGAGTTTTGGCATACACATACACCCATGACACCATCACCATAATCAAGGTAATAGACACATCCATCACCTTCAAAGGTGTCCCTTTGGGTCTTTTGAGATTTTGGTGGGGAGGGGGATTGTCATAAGAGTACTTAACATGATATCTACCTTCTTAAAATCTTAAGAGCACAATACAATATTGTTGACTATAGGACTATGCTGTACAGATCTCTGGAACTAATTTATCTTGTATAACTGAAACTTTTCACAGGCATACCTTGGAGATATTGTGGATTTGGTTCCGGACCCCTGCAATAAAGTGAATATCAAAATAAAGTGAGTCAAATGATTTTTTTTTTCCTCAGGGCATATAAAAGTTATGTTTACACTGTGCTAGAGTCTATTAAGTATACAGTGGCATTATGTCTAAAAAGATATAATACATACCTTAATTAAAAACTACTTTACTGCTAAAAATGCTATATCATCTGAGCTTTCAGTGAATTGTCATCACTGATCACAGATCACTACAACAAATATAAAAATAAGGAAGAAGTTTGAAATATTGTAAAACTATCAAGTGTGATACAGAGACACAAAGTGAACAAATGCTATTGGAAAACTGGAAATGATAAACTTGGTCTATGCAGGGTTGCCACAAACCTTCAGTCTGTAAAACCACAATATCTACAAAGTGCAATAAAACAAGGTATTACTGTAAAAATTGAAGAATAGTTATCCATTTCTCCTTCAATTCCTCTCTACCCCAGACCCTGGTAATCACTATTCTAATTGCTGCTTGTATGAATTTGACTATTTTAGGAACCTCGTATAAGTGGATTCATGTAGTATTTGTCCCTCTGTGACTGGCCTTTATTATTGAATTGGAAGCGTTCTTTATATATTCTGAATACTAGATCATTATCAAATATAATACTTGCAAATATTTTCTCCCATTCTGTGGATTGTCTTTTCATTCTCTTGATAAACATCCTTTAATACACAAAAAAGTTTGATTTTGATCAGATTCATTTTATCTATTTTTCTTTAGTTGACTGTGCTTTTAGTGTGATATCTAAGAATCCATTGTCAAATCCATGAATGGTAACTTCTGTTCGTTAAGAGTTTAAGAATTTTAGCTATTACATTTAGAGCTTTAATTTATTTTTGTATATGCTGTGAGGTAAGGGTCCAACTTCATTCTTTTCCATGTGAATATCAGTTTTCTCAGCAAGTTATTAAAAAGGATATTTTTTCCTCATTGAACTTTTTGTCACTCTTGTTGAAAGTCAATTGACAATAGATGCATGGCTTTATTTGTGGACTCCCAATTTTATTTTATTGATCTATATGTTTACCTTATGCCAGGACCACACTGTTTTGATTATTGCAGCTTGTGATAAGTTTTCAAATTGAGGAGTATGTATCCTCCAACATTGTTCTTTTTAAAGATTATTTTGGCTATTCAGAATTCCTGATAATTCCATTCAAATTTTAGAATCAGCTTGTCCATTTCTGATTAAAAAAAAAAGCAGCTGGAATTTTCATAGCGATTGCATTGAATCTGAAGATCAGTTTTGGAGTGTATTACTATTTTAACAATATTAAGTCTTCTAATCCATGAATGGAATGTCTTTCCATTTATTTAATTCTTTCTTTCAACAATATTTTCTGCTTTTTGGTATACTAGTCTTATATCGTCATTGTAAATTTATTCCTAAGTATTGTATTCTTCTTGATGTTATTTTAAATGGAATATTTTTCTTAATTTCATTTTCAGACTGTTAATTATTAATGTATAGAAATAAAGCTGACTTTCATATGTTGGTCTTATATACTGCAAATATGTGTATTTATCCATTATCTCTAAAAACTTTATATTATTATCTCTAATTTCTTTTTAGTGGACTCTTCAGGATTTTTTTTTTTAAGGTTATATTTATTTACTTGAGAGAGAGAGAGCATGAGCAGAGGAGGAGAGGCAGAAAGAGAGCAAGAAGCAGACTCCCAGCTGAGCAGGGAGGCTGATGCAGGGCTCCATCCCAGAAACCTGGTATCATGACCTGAGCCACCCAGGCACCCTGAACTTTCTTTATATAAGATCATGTCATTTGCAAATAAAGATAGTTTAACTTTTTACTTTCCAATTTGGATGCTTTTTATTTCTTTTTCTTGGCTCATTTCCCTGCTAAGAACTTCTAGTATGATGCTGAATAGAAATGGCAAGAGTGGGTATCATTGTCTTGATTCTGCTATTAGAGGGAAAACTTGCCATCTTTCACCATTTAAGATGTTGTTAGCCTTGGGCTTTTTAGAGATACCTTTTATCCAGTTGAGAATATTCCCTTTGTTAAACAATAAAATTCAGCCATGTAAATTTGAAGATCTAATTGGCTTTATTAAATGATTCATGAATGGGGCAGCATCCCATCTAACAAATAGAAAGGAGCTCCACTGAGCTGCAGAAAAGGAAAGGTTTTCAAAGGTAGAGAGGGAGAGAGAAAAGGAAATTATTAGTAACAAGTCTATTGTTTTAGGCAAGGTCGCCCTTCTAAGGAGAAGGGAAGAGGTCTATCGGTGAATTTCCTAGTGCTGACCAGGAAATTACAAGTTGACTGGTTAAAGGTTACATTTGGGATAGAGGTTTGAAACTACAGTTAGGTTAGATGTTAAGTCTTGGTTTGCTGAGGTGGGGCTCTTAATAGGAGTGACTCCTTTTTGGATCTGTCGTTTTCTTATTAATGTCTTCTATTTTTCGTTTTCTTATCAATACAATAAAGCATGTTGAATTTTGTCAAATGTGTCTTCTTCATCAATTGAAATGATATTTTTCCTTTATTGTGTTAATAAGGAGTAGTAAATTGATTGATTTTCATATGTTGACCCACCCTAATATTGTAGGGATAAATCCTGCTTTGTCACGGCATATAATCCTTTTAATATGCTGCTACATTCAGTCCACTAGTATTATGTGGAGAATGTTAGGATCTATATTCTTAAGGGATTTTGGTTTGTTTTTTTTTAATGATGTCTTTGTTTGGCTTTTGCAACAGGGTATTACTAGCCTCTTAGATTAATGAAGTAAATATTCCACTATATTTTGGAAGAATTCAAAAAGGATTGCTGTTAATTTTTCTATAAATTCTTTTTTTTTAAAGATTTTATTTATTTATCTGACAGAGAGAGAGACAGCCAGTGAGAGAGGGAACACAAGCAGGGGGAGTGGGAGAGGGGGGAGTAGGAGAGGAAGAAGCAGGCTCCCAGCGGAGCAGGGAGCCCGACGCGGGGCTTGATCCCAGGACCCTGGGATCACTCCCTGAGCTGAAGGCAGACGCTTAACAGCTGAGCCACCCAGGCACCCCTCTATAAATTCTTGATAGAATTGACTTGTAAAGCCATCTATCTGGTCCTGGGCTTTTCTTTGTTGGAAATTATTTTAATACTGACTTAATCTCTTTGCTTGTTATAGGTTTATTTATATTCATTTCATTCAGATTATAGCTCTATTGAGTGGAGAGATGGATCCTTGGATCTCCCCATTCCTCCATATTTGGTGACATAATACAATGACAAGTTTTTAAAGTTACTTTAAAAATCTATTTTGTAGAGGTGCCTGGGTGGCTCAGTTTGTTAAGCATCTGACTTCAGCTCAGGTCATGATCCCGGGGTCCTGGGATCATGCTCCAAGTTGGGCTCCCTGCTCAGTGAGGAGCCTTCTTCTCCCTCTCTCTCTGCCTGCCGCTCACCTTGCGTGTACTCTTTTTCTGTCAAATAAATAAATAAAATCTTTTTTAGAAATCTGTTTTGTAAATAGGAAAAGGAAAAAGATGATTTTAATCTTTGTATCAGTAAAAATCTCCACCTTTATTTAGACTATTTAGATATGTTGAAGAACAAAAATTCATCTGAGTAAATTTGAAGATCTAATTGGCTTTATTTAATGATTCATGAATCATGCAGCATCCCTTCTAGTGAATAGACAGGCATTCTGAGGATTTATGCAAATGGAAGGTCTTTATAGGCAAAAGGAAGGTGGGACAAAGAAGTTATTACCAAAAGGAAAGAAAGGATTGTAAAACTGGCTAGATCATCTTTTGTGGGGAAGCAAACAGCAGGTGTCTTATGCAGATTACCTCACTAGTGCTGATCCGGAAATTTCAAATTGACTGTTTGAAGGTCACATTTCTGAGAGAGATTGAAACTAAAAATGAGTATTGGCTTGCTGTCATGGGGGCTAATGACTCCATTTGGGGCCCATTGTTTCTTTTCTAACAAATAGTTGGCTTGATTCTGTGGTATTATCTTGAATAGTCTTACTTTGACCAGAAGGAAATGATTAACAGTCAGTTTGTGACCTTTCTTTCAGACTTAGGGATGCCTGAGGGCTTGACATTTGGTTGGAATCTCTTTACACCATTAACTCAAGGAATTTATGGTAGTATGCCAAATCCAAGTTAATTGAGAATCCAGGTGAGGATTATGTGCTGGACCAAAGTACCCAGACCTCATTGTCAAGATTGTTTACTGAGTAATGGATAATTACTCATTACTGTGAGGGTGATGCTTGACTTTATAAGAATAAAAACTGAAAGGATCTAAGATTTGAAGACTTTCCTGAATTGAAATAATCCCTGCCCACTCAGTCCCATCTTTTATGATCTTTTCTGTCTTAGGTGTGGAATGAGTAAGACAATGGAAACTATGTCTTGAGTTGTACACACTCCATTTTTCACTTGTGCATTCTGTGTCATTTCCTATTCCAAATTTTAGCACCATAGGTCCCTTGATACGCATTCAGTAGCTACAAAGATTGTCAATTTTGGTAATTAAAACAAGAGTCAATATAGTTTTAAATAGTAGGAAAAAGCACTATTATATAAACAGTGATGACAATAATAATGGCTTTATACCAATGGGAGGAATGATACTGTTAGAGTCTTAAAAAGTATAAATTTATTTACTTCGGTGGTGAATGCATTGAGTTTATAGGGCACTCTACATTTTCTTTCTTTTTTTTTAAGATTTATTTCTTTGAGAGCAAGAAGGAGGGGGCAGAGGGAGAGGGAGTCTTAAGCAGACTCCATGCTGAGCATAGAGCCTGAGGAGGGGCTTGGTCTCATGACCCAGAAATCATGACCTGAGCTGAAATCAAGTCAGATGCTTAACTGACTGAGCCATCCAGGCGCCCCAAGCACTCTACATTTTCAATTGCTGATTTTTACATACTCTATTTCTACTTATCTCGAGAAAATATAATTTCATAATTATGGGTCAACAAGAATGGTGATTCTGTAAGATAATTCTGAATATTCAAATGAAATATGAAGTGAAACATTCTATTTAGGTTTTTCATGGAAACCTACTGTCCAAACTCTCAGATGCTAAGCTGTCCTGACAAACTTATTACACTTAATAGTAGAAGGTAAAATGGCTTAACTTGAGATAGAGTGGCAAAGAAAAGAATAATTTTCAGTGTTACTCAAAGTTTCTTCAGATTCTGTTATAAAAACTTCAGAAACCTGTACCGAACATTTGTATAAATTTTAAAAATATGTCCTCCTTGGGGCTCCTGGATGGCTCAGTCGTTAAGCGTCTGCTTTGGGCTCAGGGCCTGATCCCAGGGTCCTGGGATTGAGCCCCACATAGGGCTCCCTGCTCAGCGGGAAGTCTGCTTCTTCCTCTCCCACTCCCCCTGCTTGTGTTCCCACTCTCACTGTATCTCTCTCTGTCAAATAAATAAATAAAATCTTTTAAAAAAAATTAAAAAATAAAAATATGTCCTCCTCCCATCAGAAAGAACGTAGTTCTGGATGTATATGGTTTTAGCTGATGGTATCTGTGTGAAGAAAAACTCATCTGTTCCTCTAGACAGGTACAGTTTTGAATAGGTTTATTGACTTAGCAAGTAGTATGTAGGCTACATATCAACACTTATAACCTTACTTGTGATTGCATGACATACTGATAAATAAGTTATGTCCATTTAACATTTGGAACTTATAGCTTCTATCTTTAGAAAAAAAAATAAAAATATGAAACTCAGTGGCCATTATTTAACAGTATTTGCAATTTTATTATTTCATTAACATTGAATGGAGAGGATAAAACTAACTGCCCACATTTCCTTGTTAATAAGGTTTCCGTTGAACCTCCTTTATTCATAAACATTCTCTTCCTTACTATTCCCATGGCTAATGCTCTGTCATATTTATCCCAAAGTCTCTTGTTTGTATCATGAATTAATTTTTAACTTAATGACAAAATTTCTCCTTTTCTATCATGGGCTTTTAGTAATAAACAGAACAAATTGTCAAGAGATAATTCTCTCCATACATGTATCACACACATGTAGTTATTGATACATTCCCCTTTTGATGTTTTATCCAGTGAAACAGTTCATTGTTTTTCCGCATTGTGGGTCATCCTCTAGAGACATTTAAGAAAATGTCTTTCACCAGTTTTCTTCTCTACAATCATATTTTGGAACTGCTATTGTAAACTCTTCTCCAATATTAAATCCATGTATTAATATTATTTTGTTTCATTTTATTTTTGCTGCATTTTCATATACCTCTCAATATGCCTCTGTAGTTCTGGTCTCATTCCCTTATGTTTAGCAACAAAAAGCATCAGTTTAATTTTAAAAAGCATAATTTAATACTGCTCTGAGGAAACCTCATTGGTTTACCAGAGGGATCCCTGTTCTTTGTTTGAAAAAATCAAACTTTTTGATGGAATTGTGACAGTATTTGACAAAACTTTATAACAGACAATGCTTAGAAGAAATTAATTACCAATCCAATTAAACCTGCTTTTCAGATATTTATTACTATATTTCCTACCACATTGTTATTTTCTAGCTGCTTCTGTAAAACCATTATATAGGGGCACCTGGGTGGCACAGTTGTTAAGCGTCTGCCTTCGGCTCAGGGCGTGATCCCGGTGCTCTGGGATCAAGCCCCATATCAGGCTCCTCCGCTGGGAGCCTGCTTCCTCCTCTCCCACTCCTCCTGCTTGTGTTCCCTCTCTCTCTGGCTGTCTGTCTCTGTTAAATAAATAAATAAAATCTTTTAAAAATAAATAAATAAATAAATAAAACCATTATATACACAAATCCTCTTCTTTAATCACATACATTATTTCTATTCATGTGATAGCTCTGTTTACATTTACATTCTGAGTTGGAGTGTTTCTGTTATCCTTTTTTTACCTCTCTTGTGTTTCAAAAAATAATTTTTCAGCCATCAATATATTTTTTTTCATGAATTTTGGAATATAATGCAAGACAACAGCTTCAATTGAACAAACAAATTTAACAAGCAAAATAACGAAATGACACAAAATCAAATTGGATGAGATAAGCTATACCCTGTTATCTAAACTATTAGCCAAGAAGAACTGACAAAAGCTGTCTTGGAGTGTATGCATGATCTCTGGGAATGAGGCAATTAGAGCCTAAAAGGATTTGTATGAAACAACATTCTGTTTCTTTTTCTTAAAGCCACTTTATTGAGGTATGATTGCTATGCAAAAAATTGACATATTTAATGTTTACAGCTTGATGATGTTGAAGATAAGTATACATCCATGAAATCATCACTGCGATCTATGCCATAAACATATCCATCACCTCCAAAAGTTTTTTCCTGCCCTCATTATGATTTTTGTGTGATGAAAGCACTTAACATAAGTCCTATTATTAACTATAGGACTATGTTGTACACAGAATACATTCTCTAGGACTTTTTCATCTTGCATTACAAACTTGTACCCTTTGCTTCTCTCCATTTTCCCCTCCCCACCCCAGGCCCTGGCAAACACCATTTTACTCTCTGCTTCTATGAGTTTACTATTTTAGATTCCTTGTATAAGTACTTCATGGAGTATCTGTCTTTCCATATCTGGCTTATTTCACTTAGCATAATGTCCTCAAGATTCACCAATGTGGTCATGAATGTCAAGATTTCCTTTTTTATGGCTGAATAGTATTCGTGTGTATGTGTGTGTGTGTGTACCACATTTCTTTATCCATTCATCAATGGACACTTAGGTTGTTTCCATGTTGGCTAGCTATTGTAAATTATGCTGAAATAAACATGGGGATGAAGATATATCTTTGAGTTAGTGATTTTGCTTCCCTCAGATAGATACCCAGAAGTGGATTACTCCATCATATGCTAGTTCTGTTTTTAATTTTTTGAAGAAACTTCATACTGTTTTGGCTGCACCAATTTACATTCCCACTAACAGTGCACAAGGGTTCTCTTTTCTCCACATCCTTGCCAACACTTTATGTCTTGTCTTTTTGATAATAGTCATCCTAGAAGGTGTGAGGTGACCTCTTACGGTTTTAATTAAGCATTTTATTTTATTTTTTTTTTAAATTTAAAAGATTTATTTAGGGGCACCTGGGTGGCTCAGTCTATTAAGCATCTGCCTTCAGCTCAGGTCATGATCTCAGGGTCCTGGGATTGAGCCCTACATCAGGCTCGCTGCTCAGTGGGGAGTCTGCTTCTCCCTCTCCCTTTGCCCCCTCCCCCTGCTCATGCTCTCTCTCTCTCCCTCTCTCTCAAATAAAATCTTTTAAAAAAATAAATAAAAGACTTATTTATTTTTTTAGAGAGAGAGTGAGCAGGGCGGGGGTGGGGTGGGGAGAGACAGAGTGAGAGGGAGAGAGAGAATCCTCAAGCAGTCCTTGCTGAGCACAAAGTCTAACACAGGGCTGGATCCCAGGACCCTGAGATCATGACCTGATGTGAAACCAAGAGTCAGACACTCAACTGACTGAACCACACAGGTGCCCCTTTAATTAAGCATTTTATGTGATTGTTTTTTCTCTCCTTTCTTAGCATATCAATTATACTTACTAGGGTTTGGGGTTTTTTTTTACCTTTTTTTAGTGATTGCCCTGGATTTTGCAATACACATTTACAACTAACCCAAGTCCACTTTCAGATAACACATACTGCTTCATGGATAGTGAGAGTACATTATAATAACAAAATATTTCTAATTCCTCCCTCTCATCCCCTGCAAAACAAAACAAAACAAAACAAAAAACAAAAACAAAAACAAAACACACAAAAAAATACTGCACAAAAAATAATTTTTAAAATGAGATAAGTCACAACTGTTGAATAATGAATTGAATGCCCAATGAATGGTTCTCCCCAAAATAAAAGTAGTTTATTAAAATTTACCTAAAATGGGTGAAATTTTCAATAATTCAAACTTAGAATTGAAGTTAGAATTAATTGCTGAAAAAAATTACCAGGATAAGCTAATTTTATAATGAAGTCTTTAAATTTTCAAGATATCTGCTGTATTAAATCTCTCACTATATAGAAATTTCAGATATTAACTAATAAATTCAATGGAGTTAGGTTTGTCTTATTAAAAAACTGAAAAGAATAATAGGAAACATAAAATTAGCTCAGTCTAGCTTGCTCCTGAATACAGACGCAGAAATCCCGAATATAGCTTTTCTATTTACAGTGATCAAGACTTGCCTTTATTGTGCCAGGAAATCACCCTAGTGGTAAAGCCGATGGTAGAGAATTTCTGACAAAATGCCATATCTGCTATGTTGTAAGTATCAACAGACCTAAATTCCTAGTTAAATTAATAACAAACACAAATGACTTGATATAGCCAATGCAATTTAATTATTTTTGACATGCTGAGTAATAACACACAAATGGAGTGAAGTAAATGTATTGTCAAAGATGAGATAGTGTCAAAGAAAAGCAAGCTCTCCCTGTTCATTAATACTGCTATGTGTCTACTTGACATATATGCTAGATCTAAGGTTGATATTCTATTTATATAGAAATGTGTAACTTCTAAATTTTGCATTTATAAGTGGACTCTCAGCTAAAATTCAGCTTTCTCATTTCACAAGTGAGGAAACTGAAGCTCAGAGTTTTTCAGTGCTTGCCTGTTGAGAAAAAATGAAAAGTGCACATACTAAACAATTTCTATTAGCAGATTTTTGCTCTTATTAACAACCCCCTCATAATTTACAGTTTAGAATAAAGTATTTAATGTATTTTAACTCTAAAGAATACATTGTATTTTATTATGACACAAGGCAAGAGATTTGGGAAAGATGGAGTATTCACCTTCTTATTGTATCTGGAATACATATTCTTTTATGGGGCCAAAGTGACTAAAGCAGGACTGAGCTGCATTTACAAGCTTCTGAAAGAAACTGTCTTTCTTTTTGTTTTTTTTTCTTCACCCCTTCAATGGATCCAAGACCACCTTCTTTGATGATGTATTTTCCTTCAAATTCAAATTTTCATTTAATATATCCACACCAAGTACTCATAAATGTTGGTCACATAAAGCTTCTTGAATATTATAAAATATTCTGTTATTACTGCTTGTGTTCAAATAGATCCCATTCTACTTCTATTCTGTTCTCTAAGAAGAAATTCTGAGTCAATTAACTGTATCTTGAAAGGAATTTGTTTCTTTTCAAAGATATAACAGAAATGCCCAGAAAACAGGTGAATTTCCACAAACAAAACAGCATAATTTTTCTTATCATCTGAATAGTATGTAGAAACAACCCCCTTGAAATACTTTATTTTAAATGCATTTAAAACATCTTGAAAATTCTTAGCATTCCTAAGTAGACTAAATAACACTTTAGCTGCAGACATGATGGAAGCAAAAATGGCTTCAGATTCAAAATAATTTTATATCCAAATGAAACACTTTAGTTGAAACAGAGCATTTCTCAGTTAACAGTATTTTCAAGACCAACATATGTATTTCATCACAAACTAAACACACACATGAAGAGCCATCTCTTCATAAGACAGACAATCTTCATCATGGTAGCTGTAAGTATGACCTTCTCAACCTCTCTAGAATACAGTTTCTTAATCTGTAAGGTGGGCTCAATAAAGTTCTCTAATTCAGAGTTGTTGGGAGGATGAAGTGAACCAATGAATGTAGGTCACATAGCACAGCACCATATACCAGGAAAACACTAAGTATATTTTAGTGATTACTATTACACATATTTCTAAAGATATCTTAAAATATTTAAGAATCATGATGCACATCCTTATAAATATTTCCCAAATGGATTCATTATTTTTAACCCATAGACTTCTTGCCCAATAATCTAAGAAAAACACAGATTTTATTCATATTATAATACTATTTATTGTACTGCAACTCCTCATTTGTTTTGTGAAAAGATCTTATGAAAAAAGGAAAATAGAAAAAAGAACAATGATAGCAGCAATAATAGTGAGAGTAATAATAACACCTTCCAGGTCTATGTGTTTATAGTCTATGGGTCCTCACAAAAGCTTTCAAATAAATAAAACAAACATTATTAATATCCTGCTGTCCACTCTACCTATGTACACATATTCTTTTAGTCACAGATAAGAAATTTGAGGCTCTAAGAGTTAAAGATAAAATTATATGGCAAATTGGTGAGGTTCACACATTGAAATAGAATTTTCATCCAGATTCTGTGATTTTTCATCTGCTGTTCGTATCACTATGTTATGCTATCTTAAATCTTCCTTCCTTCCTTAGAATATATTAGGGTTATTTAGAAAATCCTGTTAGTTTTGATAATGTTTGTAAAACTGTGATACAGGTATACAGATATATTTTTCTCATCCTGAAAAAACAGAAAATTTGAACACACTGATTACCAGCAGTAACATTGAACCAGTAATCAAAAAAACTCCCAAAAAACAAAAACCCAGGACTAGATGGCTTCACAGGTGAATTCTACCAAACATTTAAAGAAAATCTAATACCTATTCTTCTCAGACTATTCCAAAAAATAGGAAGGAAAGCTTCCAAATTCCAATTCCAACTTCCAAATTCCAAACCTATAAGGTTAGCATTACTCTGGTAACAAAACCAGTAAAAGATACTACGGTAAAAGAATGACAGGCCAGTATCTCTGATAAACATAGATACAAAAGTCCTCAACAAAATATTAGCAAACCAAATCCAACAATATTTTTTTAAAGATTTTATTTATTGAGAGAGAGAGCAGTGGGGAGGAGCAGAGAGGGAGGAAGAAGCCGACTCCCCACCGAGCAGGGAGCCTGACATGGGGCTCAATCACAGGACCCTGGGATCATGACCTGAGCCAAAGGCAGATGCTTAACCAACTGAGCTACCCAGGTGCCCCTAAATCCAACAATACTTTTAAAAAAATCATTCACCACAATCAAGTGGGATTTACTCCTAGGATGTAAGGGCAGTTCAATATTCACAAATCAATCAACATGATATGTGATATCAACAAGAGAAAGGATGAGACCATATGATCATTTCAATAGATGCAGAAAAGGCATTTGACAAAGTACAATAGCCACTCATGATAAAAACCCTCAACAAAGTAGGTTTGGAGGGAACATACCTCAATATAATAAAAGCCATCTATGAAAAACACACAGCTAACATCATCTTCAATGGTGAAACACAGAACTTTTCCTCAAATATTAGGAAAAAGACAAGGATGTTCTCACCACTTTTACTCAACATAGTACTGGAAGCCTTAGCCACAGCAATCAGACAAGAAAAAGAAATAAAAGGCATCCAAATTGGCAAAGAAGTAAAACTTTCACTATTTGCAGATGATATGATACTATATATGGAAAACCCAAAAGACTCCAACAAAAAACTACTAGAACTAAGAAATGAATTCAGTAAGGTCACAAGATACAAAGTCGATGTGCAAAAACCTCTTGCATTTCTATACACTAAAAATGAAGTGGCAAAAAGAGAAATTAAGAAAAGAATCCCAATTTGCAATTGCACCAAAAATAATAAGATACCCAGGAATGAACCTATCCAAAAAGGTGAAAGACCTGTACTCTGAAAACTATAAAGCACTGATGAAAGGAATTAAAGCTGACACAAAGAAATGGAAAGATATTCCATGCTCATGGCTTGGAAGAACAAACATTGTTAAAATGTCCATATTACCCAAAGCAATCTATAGATTTAATGCAATCCCTATCAAAATACCAATATCACTTTTCACAGAGCTAGAACAAATAATCCTAAAATTTGTGTGGAATCAGAAAAGACCCCGAATAGCCAAAGCAATCTTGAAAAGGAAGAAAAAACTGTAGGTATCACAATCCAAGATTTCAAGTTATACTACAAAGTTGTGGTGATCAAAAGAATATGGCACTGGCACAAAAAATAGACACATAGATCAATGGAACAGAGTAGAGCCCAGAAATAAACCCACAATTATACTCTCAATTTATCTCCTACAAAGGAGGCAAGAATATGTGATGGGGAAAATGGAAATCTGGACAGCAATATGCAAAAGTATGAAACTGGACCACTTTCTTATACCATACACAAAAAGACACTCAAAATTAATTAGGGACCTAAATGTGAGTCCTAAAATTAAAAAATCCTAGAAGAGAGCATAGGCAGTAATTTCTCTGACATTGGCTATAGCAACATTTTTCTAGATTTGTCTCCTGAGGCAAGGGAAACAAAAACAAAAATAAACTATTGGGACTACATCAAAATAAAAAGCTTCTTTACAGCAAAGGAAACCATCAACATGGGGCGCCTGGGTGGCGCAGTGGTTAAGTGTCTGCCTTGGGCTCAGGGCGTGATCCCGGAGTCCTGGGATCGAGCCCCACATCAGGCTCCTCCACTAAGAGCCTGCTTCTTCCTCTCCCACTCCCCCTGCTTGTGTTCCCTCTCTCGCTGGCTGTCTCTCTCTGTCAAATAAATAAAATCTTTAAAAAAAAAAAAAAAAAAAGGAAACCATCAACAAAACTAAAAGACTGTGTACCAAATAGCAGAAGATATTGGCAAATGATATATTTGATAAGGGGTTAGTATCCAAAACATATAAAAAATTTTCAGAACTTAATGCCAAAAAACCCCAAATAATCTAATTTAAAATTGGCAGAAGATAGGAACAGAAAATTTCTCCAAAGAAGACCTACAGACAGCCAGTATACACATGAAAAGATGCTCAAATCACTCCTCAACAGGAAAATGCAAATAAAAATAATGAGATGTCAACTCACACTTGTCAGAACAGCTAAGATCAAAAACACAAGATACAGTTGTTGGCAAGAATGTGGAGAAAAAGGAACCCTTGTGTGCTGTTGGTAGGAATGCAAATTGGTACAGCCACTGTGGAAAACAGTATGGAGACTTCTCAAAAAATTAAAAGTAGAATTACCATAGGATCCAGTAATTCCACTACAGGGAATTTACCCAAGGAATACAAAAACACTATTTTGAAAAAAATATATGCACCCCCTATGTTCACTGAACTTTATTTACAATAGCCAAATCATGGAAGCAACCCATGTGTCTATTGATAGACAAATGGCTAAAGAAAAAGTGATATATACATATATATATATATATGACTCAGAATATAATGCTAAGAGAAAGACAGAAAGACAAATACCATATGATTTCACTCATGTATGGAATTTAAGATATAAAGAAAAAAAAGAAAAAAATAGACTCAACTATAGAGAACAAACTGTTGGTTTCCAGTTTGAAAGAGATAAAGGGGATTAAAAGTACACTTATCATGATGAGCACTGACTAATGTATAGACTTGTTGAATCACTGTATCGTACATCTGAAACTAATATATCACTATACTTTAATTATACTGAAATTTTTAAAATACAAAAAGTAATAAATTAACCCCTTATCTTAAAAAATAAAGTTCCCATCCTGTCAACAGGATTATTCAATAAATTACTTTAAAATCAATTTCTCATCACTCAGAATACACTGTTCCACATAAAATCTACTGCCTTATAAAATTGTATTGCTCCAAAATACCTTCCTGATGGTTCATAATTCAGACTATCCATTCTATACTATTGATTGAATATCTTTTATATGCTAGGCACTGTGCTAAGCACTGTGGATTCAAGGGCATAAAGGATAGATATGATTCCTGTTCTCACTGACCTTATAAATATTAATATTTAAAATTGATATGGATAATGGGAAGGGTAAGTCACAGTGTGGTTAAGGACCATGACAGGAGAATTTGCAGAACTATGAAGGTACACCAGAGAAACATAAAACCCGTACATGCAAAGGCATGGATCTCCTATATGTGTATGGGTTGTGGTTGGGGAAAATGTCCCAGTTATAAGAAAGACCATCAGCAAAAATATAGATGCCGAAAGAATTCAAGGAAGTATAATGTGGCTTTGATATAGAGTGAAAGATATCCAAAAATGAGAATGAAGCCATTGGCTGGGACCATGACATTGGACATTGGGGGCTTGTAGACTTCATCCTAATGTCAGTGGAGTTCTATGGATGGATTTTAGGCTTGGGAAAGACAAGATTGGATTTTCAATTTAGAAAGACTTCTGTGGCCAGTGTGAGGGATGGTTTAGGAAAGGGAGGAACATCGTAGATGACAAAATAACAGTTTAGAGACTTTTGTGATAATCCTGGGAAGTTATTATGGCTGCCTGAATGTGGGTGGTTGCAGTAGAGAGGGAGGGAAGTGAATGGATTTGACAGATATTTAGGGTTGAAAATTGGGAGACTGGAAGTGGAGTGTAGGAGAGGTAACTTTGTTCAGGATAGCACTCAGTTTTCTTGTTGGATACCGGGATAGATTGTAGGTACAAACAGAGAGATGGGGCATTTGGAAGAACAAGATGATTTCAGAAAGGGGAGTTCAATTTGTGCCATGTTGTTGAAGTACCTGTGGGAGTCCAGTGAAAGATATACAGAAGGCAGTTGAATATAGTTTTCTGAAACTCAGGATGGGATCTAGGTTGGAGATATAGCCCACAGATTATAGTTGAAACTATGAAAGGGATAAGAGAAAAGGAGCTAGAAGAGAATTCACTTTGACACAAAAAATTTTAGAGGACAGGAGAGGAAGTGGATCCCATGAAGGATGCTCAAAAGAACAGTCAGAGATGAGACCCAAGGAGTATACAGTATGTGGAAGCCGAGAGAGTCTGAAGAGAGAATAGTCACAGTATCAAATGCTGCTCAGAAGTCAAGTTACAAAGTATAGTAAAGGAATGCTTCTTTCTCATTTCTGACATTTCCTTCCAGTTAGAGGGAGCTAAAGTACTCTGCCTATGGGGCGCCTGGGTGGCTTAGTCCTTAAGCGTCTGCCTTCGGCTCAGGGCATGATCCCGGAGTCCTAGGGTCAAACCCCACATCGGGCTCCTCTGCTGGAAACCTGCTTCTTTGTCTCCCACTCCCCCTGCTTGTGTTCCCTCTCTCGCTGGTTGTCTCTCTCTCTGTCAAATAAATAAATAAATAAAATCTTTAAAAAATAAAAAATAAATAAAGTACTCTGCCTAGTTTCTTTGGCTAGCTTTCTTTCTCTTCCTGAGAAATAGAGTGATTTATCTGATTGATAAATTTGGAAAGAGTAGATTGGATATGTATAGCTTGAATCAGCCCACTTTCCTGCCTGGGAATGAACCTGTCCACTGAGAGAATAAAGTCACCTCTCTCCTTTCTACTGCCATATCAGGATACACTCCCAAAGAAGCCTAGAGGGAGGCAGAAGTTGAGGGTCAAGAGTAAGAAAGGACATTTGAAATGAGGCCCCTGGATAAAGGCATTCATTCCATTAGGGGAAGGAGTGGCCTAGGGTAACAGGCTCCTACTTTGTGATGACAGGTGCCAAAGGACAGATCATGGGTTCCAATTCCTGTTTGGTATTTGAAAGTCAAGAGCCTTCCTGCCCAGTGGTCTCTGTTTGTTCTAAAATTTAGAGAAAATGACATCCCACCTTAGCTTGAAGCAGAAGGATGGAATAGATTTAATAAGAGTGGTAAAGATTTGAAGAAGCAAGTGTAAGGCAATCAAAGAAACCTGGATAAGAATACAGAGACCTTCCATCAACACTGAACTTTAAGGCCTTGACAATCTATACATATGGAATTTTCTCTCATTCTCAGCAGCTGGGAGAATATCTAGATTTGCAAAGATCCATGGGTGGGGCTTTTCCAGACAACTGGTGAATAAAGACTGAAGCAAGGGGTCTCAGGTACTGTGAAGAGAGACAGTAGAGTGATAGATGATTGAGTCTAACTTGGCAGAAAATGGAGTTAGATGCTAGGTCAGGGGGCAGGTAAAATGGGAATTCCCCAGTGTGAGAATGAGAGGACAAGTGTTTGGGGTCGTAGAATAGAAGTACGCATGTGTGATGTCTGAAGTAGAGCAGTTTGGGTGGAGACAGGGTCTATGATACAGCCATGGAATTGGTGGTGAAGTAGAACATAGAGACATTGAGAGTTAAGAATTTGAGGAAATGTGGTTTTTTTAAAAGATTTTATTTATTTATTTGCAAGAGAGTGAGAGAACAAGCAGTGGGGGGAGTCGGAGGGAGGGAGAGAGAGAGAGAGAGAGAGAGAGAGAGAGGGAGAGAAGCAGACACCCTGCTGAGCAGGGAACCCAATGAGGGGCTCGATCCCAGGACCCGGAGATCATGACCTGAGCCGAAGGCAGACACTCAACCGACTGAGACACCAGGTGCTTCAGGAAACATGTTTAGAGTCCTGAAAATTGCAGTCATCCAAGGTGTGGTAGGAATCAGCATGAACATAACAAAAGTGAACATGGAGCTAGTCATTCAATGAATGGAGTGAAGAGACAGATTTGGTTGAATCCAGAAATGAGATTTGTAGAGGGCAATGGAGCCAGATGGCTTGAGAGCAAATGCAACAGGAGAATTTAGATAAAAATGGAGGTGGGATAGTCTAGATGTGTCAATGGAGTTTAAAGAAAAAGCTAACCTCACCTCTTGACATAAGATATCTGGGGTATAGGAGACAAAATACTCACCTCCTTAGAAGGTGGCATGCATTCTTGTAGAGGATCCTGGGGGGAGTGGGAGTGAGTGGAAGGAACTTTCCATAAAAATTTGAAGAACAAGCTGGTTTAGATACACACACATATTTTTTTAATTCAGTATCTGTGTGCACCCATGGGCACTGTATAGATAGATAAGCATGCACAGAGGATAAATACTAAAATATTAACAGTAGATATCTTAGAATAGTAGCGTTATAATGAACTTGTCCTCTACAGTTTTCTGTAACTTCCAAATTGTCTACATTGAGTATATACTACTTTTAAAACCAGAAAAGTAATGCCAAATTTTAAGTTTATATTTATGAGTGTCCATAACAATGCCAGGAACAAGACTAGTGACTTTAACTTTGTTTTAACCGAATCAAAAGTAATTGATTTGCATGTAAACCACATAAGGGTATATGATAAATGCTATCCAAATAGAACGTATCTGTATATGCTTGTAAATTAGTCAGGGAATGTATTACATTTAGTATTTATAATTACAAAATAACTAAAATTCTTTGCATTTTTTGGTTAACTTATTCTTTTTCTTTGCATACTTCTAATTTCCAGAGCCCTTAATTATTTAAAATGCTAAGCCATCCTTCAGATAATAAACATGACCAGTCTACTTCAAGTGCTTTGTCAAAATATTCTTCTTTTTCTGTGATCATCAGGATGGAGATGGGGATCCTCTTTAATGAAAACCATTCATTTAAACTCAATCTAGATTAAGTGTCTGCTGAGTATTGAGTGCTAATGAACATAGCTTATTACAGAATTAACCCAGAAATTGAAAACTTGTTATTCCTGACCTTTGCTATCATGGCATCTGGATCCTAGCATTTTGCTATTGTATCACAAATTCCCTATTCTCTTTTTCATGTATGACATCTATTTTTTTTTTCTTTTTGGGTCAATTGAATTATATCACCCTGGGTTTACTTTTCCATGAAAGTTTTCTTTTGTTTTGTTTTGTTTTTAAGGAAGCCACAATGCATTAAAATTTTAGTTCGTATTTTATAGTATAATACACCCTGGTTAGAAAAATATAATTGAACTAATGGTTCACAGAAACAGGGACTTAACCACACCAGATCAAAATAGTCAATTATTTTCTAGGACTTCCTCTTCTTTCATCAGCCAAATTCTGAATTCTAACCCTTCCTCTTGTATCCCTAATTCAATATTGTCCTCAAATGCTCTCCAATTACTACCAGTCCATTGAATTTTACAAAAATTATTCTATTGACTAATTGACATTAAGACATAGACTTGGAAATTAGCCAGATTTCTTACCATCATAATTATCTGAAGGATGCAATTCACTGAGATTTTAGTGATTTCATTGCCCTTCTCTTATTAATTGAAGATTACTTTCCCTACCATTTGCTTGTCCTTTATTTGGAGACAGGTTCTATTCCAGGCTTCATATTTCTTTGGATGACAGCTAATAAAAGTTTTTTCTTCTTGAATAAAGCATCATTAAACTTTCAAATATTTTGGGAGACATGGATGCTGTCATGATGAAAAATTTTAACTTCTGTTCACATCTAGACCATACTTTTAAGGACTTAATTTCCTCTTTCTCCTCATATGAGCATAATCTGCTTTGCCAGTTTGGGAGTATATGAAACACTGGTTGATGGATTTTGTAACTGAACAGAGAAATGATGTATTTATTAAAATGGTTCACTGGGTGATTTTGCAACTAGATGAATGCTGTAGCTGTATAATTGATGGGCTAAGAATTTTTTTTGTGTTCCAATTAGTGTATGCATACGTGTGTGCAGATGTATGCATGTGTCCACATATATGTGTGTACATGCACACACAATTGGTGTATGTCTGTGAGAACAAGGGAAAGAGGGAGATCAGTATACATAATACAGAAGGATAGTTATTTAAATGTATTTTATCAATTAATTTTAAAACTAAATTAATCTCACTTTCTATATTATAGAAATTATATTAATTTACCTATCACAGAACTAAGAAAAATATTTTAGCTTAAATATAAATAGTTCTCAAGGAAATCAAAAATACATATATCCCATATAATTGAATTGTTTTATCCTCCTTGTTCCTGCATATATTTCTTCCTTGTTGAATTCATTATCCACTTATTTTCACCCTTTTGAATTCTTCAGACTCTTTGCAAAATCCACGTAGTTGGTTTTCTTTTTTAGCCATCTCTCCAAACCAGTCATTCTTTTCACTGCGGCCTAGACACATGCATCAGATTTCATCGTTGAGTGTTAGTTTCCATTTGTCTGCTATCGTAGGCAGAATTCTAAAGATGGTCCCCCAAAATCCCAGCCCCCTAGTTCTTCACTGAAACACTGGAAAAAGATTTTACAGATGTAAACTCCCAAGTCAGCTTAATTTAAAATAAGATTATCTGGGTGGACCTGACTCACTCAGGTGAGAAGATAATCAGTTGAGTTTCCCTGGATGTGCAGAAGTCAGAGGGATCTGCTCCTGCTGGCCTAAAGGAAAAAGTAATAAAGTACCATGTTGTGGGATGGCTTATGAGAGTGAGGCCTTTAAGAGCTGAGGGCCACCCCTGCCGGACAGCTAGCAAGACAATAGGTCCTCAGTCCTGTAACCACAAGGAAACAAATTCTGAAAATAACCATTGTGTTTGGAAAAAGACCCAAGCCTCATATGAGCACTGTACAGACTGATACCTTGATCTCAGCCTGTGGGAGCAGAGCAGGAAGCGCTGCCTTTCAGATAGGACTTTTGATATAAGAACTGTGAGGCAGTAAATGGTATTGTTTTAAGCCACTGAATTTGAACTAATTGCTATGGCAGCAAAAGAAAAATGACACATATGTGCAATTATTTAAGTTCTCTTATTTACAGATGAAACTTAAAATACCAGGACAGCAGGAATTACTACTTAACTAAATTTGTGTATATGTGAAAGAGAGTGATAGATCAAAAATTCTCTTAACTATGTTTAAACAATCATTACCTTGATTATATATGTTTTATTCACAGAAACCAGTATCACTGATATCACAGAATCAAAAGTGTTATTTTGGTTTTAACAATGCTTTCAGGATCAGGGGAAGAAAAGAAAGAGAAAGAAAGACCATTTTAACAAATTTTTTGATGCTCTACTCTTAGGCCCTCATCTCCTGGCATCCAATTTCTTTGTACTGGGCTCCCATCTTCAGGGTGAGTATGTCGGGGTACCTGTAACTTTCTTTACAGACCTACTGTTGGGCCACTGGGGCTGCTCAAAACCAGAAGTGCTGGGAACTGATATCCCCTGGGACAGGCCCAGAGTCGATGGCAGTGTTGGGTAGGAATTTGAAGGCTCAGCTCCCTTGCCTCAAACAGAAAAAACAAACGAGAAACACTGGTGTCATTTCAGCTCCAGAGAACACCACGGAATCAGGCTGAGGTGAATAACATTGACTAAAATCCCACACTTACTTAGGATGACTGATTCCCTGTTCTGCTTTCACTACCCCTTTACTAATTTTTCCTGGAAGCATTTCCTTAATTAATCACATATCATTGGATTCTCACTTCAAACATCAGCTTGTAGACTATCCCACTGTCATGAGCACGCTATGAAGGCGCACACACAAGTTGTGTCTGTCCACATGTCAGCTTTATTCAGTCATAAAGCAAATTTAAATCACAATGATAAAGCAGGTTCAGGATTCCAAACGCAATGACATTTCATCATGTGATTAAACTTGTCTTCTTACACGGCAAACAGCAGGACAGAAGACAAACCACACAACAAACAAGGTAACAGAAGGATGCAGGAAATTAACAAACCGAACCAAACGTGAAGTCAGGCTGGGGGTGTGCCATTGAGATAAGGCCTCGGTCTGGTCTGGGTCAGCTCTTGGCACTTAACTGCTTCTGATGTTCAAGCAGGAAGGATCTTGGTTCTGTTGGGAGATCCATCGAGGAGTGTTGGGCTGCAATTGCCTTTTTTCAATGGTCTGACATAAAACAGCCATGTCTGAAGAGTCTGACAGTTTGCTGCCAAAATCCTTCCCTTTTTAAAGGGTTTGAATCAGTTTTGGGTCTCTGCAGACCTCCGCTGGTTCTTCTCATTATCACTTCTGGGGTGTCAGCTGACATTGGCCCCCACGATGTCTCCTAGCTGCAGTACCTTAACTGTGTGGTTCATTGCCTGACACAGGCTCCTGCTTGACACAGGCTCCTGGTTGACATGAGAGACTCCATTTTGCTCTCTACACCCACTCAAGAAAAATACAAAATGAACAAACAAAAGAAGCATTATCCATTCAGTTACTTATAAATAGGTAAGGGATTGATGATAATAAAGATGAAAGTAAAATTTTTTTCCAGAGGGTCAAATGGGAATAAATATACTGATATGTTATTGTGTTTTTTTTTCACAAAATCATTTTTTTACAGTGATCACATTTGATTTCAGATTCTTCTCAGAGTAAAGAATAATGGACGTAGACAAAATTGGTCATATTCTTCTATGAAGCACATGATATAGGAATCATATAAATTATAGAGCATGGCTATATGGGCACTTCATACATTGGCGTCATTAGCATTAAAAATATATTAAAACAAGAGCAAGGCAAATACCATATGATTTCGCTCATATGTGGAATCTAAAAAACAAAACAAAGAAATAAACAAACAAAAGGTAGAACCAGACCTATAAATACAGAGAACATACTGATGGTTGGCAGAAGGGAGGGCAGTAGAGGGATGGGCAAAATGGCTGAAGGGGATTGGAAGACACAGTCTTCCAGTCATGGAATGAATAAGTCATGGGAATAAAGGGTGCAGCATAGGGAATACAGTCAATAGTACTGTAATAGTGCTGCAGGGTGACAGATGGTAGTTAATGCTTGTGGTGAGCATAGCATGACTATAAAGTCATTATGTTGTATACCTGAAACTGATGTAACACCATGTGTCAACTCTACTAAAATAGAGATAGACAGATAGATAGATAGAGATATAGATAAACAGAAAAGTAACTTTTAGTTGATAATACTCTATATTTTAATAAAAAGATTTCCTGGAAAATATGACACATCATTCAGAAAACAGTGGTAATATGAATGGATACTCTATGCTAACCCAAATAGAAAGGAACATTAGCAGTAAGATCTTTAAATACTCAATTTTGAGTGACAGTGAAATAAGAACACATTCCGATATGGATTTCAATTATCATTCTGGAATTTAAATATCAGTCAAATCTAATGATTTAGAATGGTTTCACTGGGCATAAGTCAAGACATTCCTGGTGACAAGAGGGTTAATGATTTGACACAGATTTTAACGAAATTGGTGGAAATGGGCTTGAATGATTCATGCCAGATACTGTGCTGTTTCTTAGGATGGCTGGTTCTTAGGGTCAAGAAATGCAGTATCAGTTTCCAAAACTGAAAAGCACAGTGCAGAACAGCTGCATCACAGGATGAGAAATAATCCAGATGTCGTCTGCAGCATTGTGAGGAAGTGAATATGTTAATTTGTAAAACAGTCAGAAATTTTTATTGCCCTTTTTTACAAACTTGAGGCCATTCATGCAGACCTCTGCAACTTCTCTACATTCCTCCAAGGAATTGTCTAAGAATAGTGGTCTTTTAGAACCATATAAGGGTGAGAATTGTAGTGATAATTGATCTATTTCTATGCAAACCAACTATTCTTATGTTAATACTTTTACTATGATGCATCCTTTTTATATAACTTCACTTTCTAATATATTATATTAATATTTTGCTGGTTTGTGTTTTGTAGGATTCAAGTTAGTTCATCCAACCAAATCACTTAGCTAACAGTCTCCTAAGACTCTAATGAAAGAATCTGTTGGTTTCCGGTGTAAATCAATATACAATAAATGCCAGTGATGCACAGCTGGGATGATAGTTCTAATATCATGATTCCAAAAATTTACTTTTATAATGCCTATGTTTTCACAGCATGGATGCTCTTAATCTCCCACGAAACTTGGAAAGCTATAATTAATGGATGCTACCTTTAGAGCTCCCAGGCCTTAGGTTGTTTCTTTTTAATGTAAATAATGTAAGAAGACATTAAAGTATAAAAATTCAAATATATTTCAATCACATCACTAGCACATGGTTTCTGAATGAAATTCAAGAGGTATATAAATCAGTAAGTCATTTTACACTAGTGTTATGAAATTCTGATTTGTTTTATCTTTTTTTTTTAAAAGATTTTATTTACTTATTTGACACAGAGAGAGAGACAGCCAGTGAGAGAGGGAACACAAGCAGGGGGAGTGGGAGAGGAAGAAGCAGGCTCCCAGTGGAGGAGCCTGATGTGGGGCTCGATCCTAGAACGCTGGGATCATGCCCTGAGCCGAAGGCAGACGCTTAACCGCTGAGCCACCCAGGCGCCCCTGATTTGTTTTATCTTTATCTGTAGAACTTCATTTTTAACATATTGTACTAATGTCTATGTAAATCTTAACCAAAAATTGTGTATTGGTAAAAACAAGACAACAATCTTTAGCAAACCCTGAAGACTCCATTAAAAACTACTGGAACTAATAAATGAATTCAGTAAAGATGCAGGATACAAAATTAATATACAGAAATACAGTGCATTTCTATGTACCAATGAACTATCAGAAAGAGAACTTAAGAAAATAATTCTATTTACAATTGCATCAGGACAAATAAAATGCCTAGGAATAAATTTAATTAAGGCGGTGGAAGACCTATACTCTGAAACCTATAAGACATTGATTAAAGAAATTGAAAATGACCCAAGTAAATGGAAAGATATACTGTGCTCATGGACTGGAAGAATTAATATTGTTAAAATGTCCATACTACTCAAAGCAATCTACACA
Source organism: Ailuropoda melanoleuca (assembly GCF_002007445.2). NCBI lineage: Eukaryota > Metazoa > Chordata > Mammalia > Carnivora > Ursidae > Ailuropoda > Ailuropoda melanoleuca. The sequence continues at coordinate 30,754,940 of NC_048238.1, forward strand.
TTCAATGCGGTCCCTTTCAAAATATCAATGGTATTTTTCATGGAACTGGAACAAATAATCTTAAAATTTATATGAAATCACAAAAGACTCCAGATAGCCAAAGCAATCTTGACAAAGAACAAAACTGAAGGCATCATGATCCTGTCAGTGGCATGTCCCATCCCTGTTGTACCCCCCCCCAGATGCCCCTCAATTCCAGATTTTAAACTATACCACAAAGTTGTAATAATAAAACAGTATGGTAGTGGCACAAAAATAGATACATAGATGAATAGAATAGAATAAAATAGATCCCAGAAATAAGCCCACACTTGTATAGTCGATTAATCTTCAGCAAAGGAGGCAAGAACATACAATGGAGGAAAGGCCATCTCTTCAATAAATGGTATTGGAAAAACTGCACCACTTTCTTACACCATACACAAAAATAAACTCTAAATGGATTAAAGACTTAGATGTAAGACTGGAAAACATTAAATTCCTAAAAGAAAACCTAGGTTTTAAGCTCTTGGACATTGGTCTTAACAATATTTTTTTTGGATCTGTCTTCTCAGGCAGGGACAACAAAGCAAAAGTAAACAAATGGGACTACATCGAGATAAAAAGCTTCTGCACAGTGAAGGAAACTGTCAACAAAACAAAAAGTCAACCTTTTGAATGGGAGAAGATATTTGCAAATGATATGTTCAGTAGGGGGTCAAAATCCTATATATACTAAGAATTTATGCAACTCAACACCAAAACCCACAGATAATCTAGTTAAAATGGGCAGAAGACCTGAATAGACATTTCTCCAAAGAAGACATACAAATGGCTAACAGATATATGAAAAGATACTCAATAGCACTCATCATCAGTGAAATACAAATCAAAACCCAGATGAGATACCACCTCACACCTATCAGAATGGCTGTTACCAAAAACGCAAGAGATAACAAGTGTTGGTGTGGATGTTGAGAAAAGGGAACTCCTGTGCATTCCTTGTTGGTAAGAATGCAAAATAGTGCAACCACTGTAGAAAACAGCACGGAGATTCCTCAAAAAATTAAAACTAGAACTCTCACATGTTTCAGCAATTCCACTTCTGGATATTTATCCAAAGAAAATGAAAACACTAATTTGAAAAGATATATGAACCGCTATGTTCATTGCAGCATTATTTACAATAGCCTAGATATGGAAGCAACCTAACGGTTGCATTTATAGATGAATGGATAAAGAAATGGTGTGTGTGTGTGTATGAATATTACTCAGCCATAAAAAAAGAATATCTTGCCATTCACAACAACATGGATGGACCTAGAGGGTATTATGGTAAGTGAAATAAATTAAAGATTGACAAATACTGTATGATTTCACTTATATGTGGAATCTGAAAAACAAAACCATCAAGCAAAACAGAAACAGACTTACAGATACAGAGAACAATTTGGTGGTTGCCAGAGAGAACAGTGGGAGGACAGGCAAAATATGGGAAGGGGATAAGGAGGTACAAACAGCAACAACAAAAAGACGACAAGCCCAAAATGGAGTTGCTTAGGCTAAACTCTATATCATCAAAGAGAGACTTAATTATAATTTTGGCTTTCCCAGAAATAGAACATTAAACTTGTCAGTCAGAAACCACTTGATCCGCACTGGTTAGGTAATCTGCCTGTTAGACTCCTGCCATCCCCTAAAGTAAAGTAACCATGCAATAACCAACCTACTTTTTTGCCTAGTGTAAATCTCATGTTCCTGCTCCCTTCTGCATATAAAAATCTTTCATTTTGTAGAGCTCCTCAGAGCTCCTTTCAATCTGCTAGATTAGATGCTGCCTGATGCATGAATCATTGAATAAAGCAAACCAGATCTTTAAAATTTACTCAGTTGAATTTTGTTTTTAACAGTATAGAGATACTAATATTGTCTTTCAATGACTGTATTAGGTAATTAATAAGTAATCTGTGGATAAAACATTGAGACTGTGTGAACATCCATTTCCTCACCAACCTTTCACCAAATGGTGATAAACATTGTTCGCTCTTTGCATCTGTTACTGTCTCAATTCTATATTCCAGTTTTCCCCACTACTGGATAGCAGAGAAGTCACTGTCTACTATAAAAGGGAAAGCAAACAAAAATATCAAGTAAAAAAAATAAGGTAGTTCAATCAAGAACTTTTAAGTACACCATAGAGTATAACCAATAAAATACAAGTGATAGTCTTAAGAACCACAATTTTCAAACTGAGTGACATGATGACCATTGAAGTATAGCAGAGTAAGCTACCCCAAAATATGCCTCTTTGGCCTAAGGGTTATTTTGAGCTGATTATTTGTGAGAAGAAAGCAGACACAGTAGAATCCCTAAAAACAGAATAAAGTTTACTTTGTAAGAGACATCTACACTTACAAAGGAAATCTCTGTACCAGGAGGAAAAGGATGACTCTCTATCTCCAGCAACTCATTATTTGAAAAGGCGTAGCCTTAAATCTGCATTTTAAATCTTATCCTTTTTTACTCTGCTTTGCCTAAAAATCTCCCATAACTGGTCTCCCAAACATCTGTCTTTTGTCTTTAGCTGGAGGTGGTATTTAAAGTGGTGGCTCAGGCCATTTCGGGAGTTACTTGTTTTACCTCTGTACTCCTGTGGCATACTAGTGGTATACATGTTATTAAACTTCTATTTGTGTTAATCTGTCTTTTATTCCATGGGAATTTCAGCCAAGAACAATGAAAGATAGAAGGAAATTTCTTTTTCCTCCTATATAGTGTATCTAAAACATTACAGAAGCCATCTAAAGTCTCCTTATTCATCACTTCATTCATTACCAGAAGAATGTGAATTCTCAAATCTCAAGTGTCTAGGTCTTGGGGCACCTGGGTGGCTCAGTTGGTTAAGCATCTGACTCTTGGTTTTGGCTCAGGTCATGATCTCAGGGTTGTGAGATAGAGCCATGCATGAGGCTCCACACTCAGCGCAGAGCTGCTTCAGATCCTCTGTCTCCCTCTCCTTCAGCTCCTCCCCACTGTTTTCTAAATAAATAAATAAATAAATAAATAAATAAATAAATAAGTAAATAAAATCTTTAGAAAAAAGGTCTAAGCCTTTCTCCATCATTAGTGAAAATAAAAGACTTTTATCCTTGTCTTCACAAATTATTTTAGGGATGGAATTTTGAATACTTACATTAAATTTCTTCAATAAATGACCTTTCCAATGCCATATGAAGTACTGTGATGTCATGTTAACAATATGTCTAGTACCATAAAATTATTTTGTTATGTATATCTTTCTGATTGTAACTAAGTTTATGTGCCTACATATATTATTGGAAAACAGATCTTGTGTTCAAAAAGCAGTTGCATTGAAAATGCTGTTGAAAATGGCTCTAATTCATAGAAACTGACATAGTGAGGGAGAGGGACAGGGTGTCATGGTGTGGTTTCTAGGAGCAAGTCCCTCAGGTCTTAATACAATTACCTACCTAAACCTTTCTCTTCACCTCTGCTAGACCAAAAGTTACATGTTAGCAGAACTGGCTGTGGCTATGAAGGGTTAAAGAAAGAGTTTACTGCTAACACTGCTTTAGATTAATGATCTACAGCTCTATTTGTAGAGCTGAATAAAGTGAAAAATAGGAAAAAAAGAAGAAAAGATGGTGGGTCAGCTCTTTGAAATTACTACTCTTTGTGAAACAGTACTGCCAGCATAACCATCTAAAACAAGTGCTTTTTACTCTCCATCTAATTTTAGGTAAGACTTACAATCAATGGAATGATTTTGAATGACTTGTACTTGCTTCAGAGAAAGCTATTACAGAAAGCAAACTTCATGCAGCAAGCTTTCTAAAGCAGCTTGTACTATTTATACCTATCCATATTTCTTAATTTAATAACTGGTAACAAGATTATTTGTATCTAACCTTATTGATACAAAAAAATTAATTATATTGTTTATTTAAATATCTAATGTTTACTATAGCACTGTATTTTTGTTGATTAGGTCAATCTATGGGACAAGCAAATTTTAGTACTGGTGCTGTACTTTATACATTTATGACAATACAGCTTGTCAGGAAGCAAGAATTCCTGTCCTTTTCAAAGGGGACTATCTGGCCTAAGAATCAAATTGACATTAGGCAGATTAACAGGAGAAAATTAAATTTAATAGCATGTGTATGTACAGGGATTCCCCACAAACATGGAAATTCCAAAGACAGGCACAATGAGGTGTATGTATATTCCTCAACTAAGGAGAAGGGGGTAGGGGTCTGGGACTTAAGAGGAAAGGAATGCAATTCACAGGGCAATAAGAAGAGCAGATGTTTGGTAATGAGGTGTTTGCCTTGCCATACATATTGGTCACTCAGGTAAAATATATCTTTGTTAATACTGCTTATTCTGGGAAAGACCCCCAATTTAGATTCTTCTATGGAGTTAAGGGAGGGACAAAAGTTTGTCTTGTGCTGGTAGGGTCTTGATTGCCTGCCGCTCAGAATGATCTTCAGGCCAAAGTGGCTCATCTTGGGGCAGCCTGCCCTTGAACCCTACAAACTCATCCATGATGTTGCTACACATGTGAATGTCTCTATCACACGTGAGGACCCCAAAAGTTTGTTTTTTTAATCATTGATAAACTTCTAGAGCTTCAAGTTATTTATTTATTTATTTCTAATTAATCAAAGATCCAAGGTTTCCTGTCATCATATAACTGTTACTCATTGTGTTTCAATATCCTTGAGAAAGGAGAACAGGAGTAGAGTTACAACTACTCTTCTGGGCATTGCAATAACCCTGACTATGTGTTATCTCAAGCCCAAAATGTCACTGTATTTATGAATGTGAATATTTCTAGACTAAATGTTATTGAATTAATTTTGTGCCTTAAAATGGTTTTTAAGGGGTGCCTGGGTGGCTCAGTCGTTAAGCATCTGCCTTTGGCTCAGGGCGTGATCCTGGCGTTCTGGGATCGAGCCCCACATCAGGCTCCTCTGCTGGGAGCCTGCTTCTCCCTCTCCCATTCCCCCTGCTTGTGTTCCCTCTCTCGCTGGCTGTCTCTATCAAATGAATAAATAAAATCTTTAAACAAAATAGTTTTTAAGTTTAATCTAAGTATGCCTAAGTCCTTGCAAGTGAGTATCTTCCAATGATTTTATTATAGCAGGATAAGATCTTAGGACATGTCTTTAGACTGTAAAAATTCCATAAATAGTCAACATGCATTGAAATGTATATCCACTTATCAAAACCATACATTTGTATATATTGTTTTTATAAAAATCAATTCACTTGTTGGATACCCAATAATCTGGTAAGATAAGCAGAGAATTCAATTTATATAAAACATATGAGGAATTATAAAATCTCTGTTAGGGCCTACTGTCACAATTTTAAATCATTACCTTTGAAGGATGCCTAGATGGCTCAGTTGGTTAAACATCTGACTCTTGACTTCAGTTCAGATTATGATCTCAGGGTCGTAAGATCGAGCCCCCTGTCAGGCTCTGTGTTCAGCGTGGAGCCTGCTTGAGATTCTCTCTCTCCCTCTCCCTTCACCCCTCCCCTTTCACGCTATAAATAAATAAATAAATAAATAAATTTTTAAAAATAAATCATTTCCTTTAATTAGTGTCTATCAATATATATTTTCTTTTCAAGAGAGTATACCTATAGAAAAAATCTGTTAAGCACAGTTTAAAATACTGTTTCTAGGAATGAATTGTGGCAAAATTGAAAAATAACAATTCCCTAAACATACTTAAGTTTGATCAAAATCCCATACATATATGTATGTGTATGTATGTACACTTTAAATTTATAAACTTTTGAGTTTAATGAATATATATATATGAATAACTATGGTTACAAAAATACACAAGTACAAAATATATTCAGAAAGTTATGCAGATTACAAAATAATAAATTACAAAATAGTAAATAGCACCACTAACAACCAAAGAGTAAAAATTTTATAAATGGCCAATTACTCTGATAATGCAATTAGACTTATAATGCCTAATAGAGCTGAGTCGAAAAATTATTTGTAAGCCATAGGAACCATTAGCTGTTCTGCTGTTTACATCTTTAATGGTTAATTCCAAAGAATTCTGAGCAGAGGCAATAGTCATTAAATATATTATGTGAATCAACATCCGCAACCTGCTGATAACCAAAAACTTAAACTCCCACTGTGATGGCATGAACTCATATAAGCACAGCAAGTTCATTTTCATTAAACCATTCTTTAGAAATATGTAATGTACTTATTTTAGAAGATAGCTATGAACTAGCTAAAACACAGACTAGGTAATTTTTATAGTTTTTTTTTCACTTTATCTCTTAGAAGATTTCAGGTTGTTTTTAATAAGCATAAAGAAAGAAGGGATAGATATGTTTTGAAATACCCAGAATCAATCTATTGTAATTCAGAAATTTTTATGAACAGTAACATGGACTAAGGTCAAAGCTGGTCATGCAAGTTATTAATGAAGGCCATTGATTCTGCGTAAAGATGGAATTACCTCTGATGGAATCCCTTGTTAAAATGTATTTCCTTAATCATCTGGTCAAATCACCATGAAATGTGTGTTCTCATTGGTTAGAGCAATGCTAAAGAAAAAATTCTGTTGGGCTATAAATTATTAGCTTGAAGGTTATATATTGATGCCTAAGCGAGGGAACAACTAAGCCGTGATGAAATGACCACAGAGGTTTGGAAAACCAGAATGTAGTCTGGCCTTACTTTCACATATAATATGATTGCAGAGAGTGAGGTCAGCTGGGGACCCCTGATAACAGAGGAATGAGTCAGAAAGCAAGGGAAAAAGTAAATTAAGCAGGAACTATGATGTACCACATAGAGCATAAGACAGCCTTAGCTTATTTAATACTTCAAAGTCACATGCTCTCTTTCAGAATATTCCCATTGTATGTAAGTCCAGTTATAGGAAAATAGACAAACTTTATTTGTATTACATTGTTTTGCACATTTTAAATAAGATGTCAGTGATATCTCTCCAAAATATTTCTGCTCACTATTAATCACAGGTTTGTAATGGTAAAATTACTCACAGGTTTCCATAATTTATAAATATGGATCCCTAACTCTAGGCTGAGGAAGGACACAAGAGAGACAGTAGAAACATAAGCAGCTGAGGCTCTATATGTCCTTATGCACAACAAACAGAAACATAATTTGCCAAATACATATTTTTATTTATTTTTTTTAATTTTTTTATTATGTTATGTTAGTCACCATACAGTACATCCTTAGTTTTTGATGTAGTGTTCCATGATTCATTTTTTGCATATAACACCCAGTGCTCCATGCAATATGTGCCCTCCTTAATACCTATCACCAGCCTATCCCATTCCCCCCCTTCCCCTCTGAAGTCCTCAGTTTGTTTCTCAGAGTCCATAGTCTGTCAGGCTTCATTCCCCCTTCTGATTACCCCCCCTTTCTTTATCCCTTTCTTCTCCTACCGATCTTCCTAGTTCTTATGTTCCATAGATGAGTGAAACCATATGATAATTGTCTTTCTCTGCTTGACTTATTTCACTGAGCATAATCTCCTCCAGTCCTGTCCATGTTGCTGCAAATGTTGGGTAATCGTTCTTTCTGATGGCTAATATTCCATTGTATATATGGACCACATCTTCTTTATCCATTCATCTGTTGAAGGTCATCTCGGCTCCTTCCATGATTTAGCTATTGTGGAAAATGCTGCTATGAACTTTGGGGTGCATATGGCCCTTCTCTTCACTACATCTGTATCTTTGGGATAAATACCCAGTAGTGCAATTGCTGGGTCATAGGGTAGCTCTATTTTTAACTTTCTGAGAGACCTCCACACTGTTTTCCAAAGTGGCTGTACCAACTTGCATTCCCACCAACAGTGTAAGAGGGTTCCCCTTTCTCCACATCCTCTCCGACATTTGTTGTTTCATGCCTTGTCAATTTTTGTCATTCTAACTGGTATAAGGTGGTATCTCCAATGTGGTTTTGATTTGAATTTCCCTAATGGCTAATGATTTTGAACATTTTTTCATGTGTCTGTTAGCCATTTGTATGTCAAATACATATTTTTTTAATAATAATTTTTTTATTGTGTTATGTTAGTCACCATACAGTATATCCTTAGTTTTTGGTGTAGTGTTCCATGATTCATTAGTCAAATACATATTTTTAAACATGATCTTACAAATGTCAGTGCCTGCTCTAATACTTAATAAACTGAAAATTTATTCTGAAGTGTTGATGAATTTAGAGTAACATTTGGTCATATATTTTCTCAAACAACAGAGTAAAACAAAGGTGCTCTTAATGTAGGAGGTCTAGTAAATGGTTTGGGGTTAAAAACTCTTGCAGATCTTAAAAACATGGAACCACTGCTCTTTAGCTTAAATATAACCTAAAATAGAGCACAGTACGATTCCACTAGTTTGTGGAAGACCAAGAAAAAGACCATTTAGAACAGAATAAAGACAGGTATCATTGCAAACATTAAAGTAGAATTCTAAACTACTTTTTGCATTTTAGTAGGCAAAAAAGGAATTCAACTTTCTTTCATTGATATTTATATCTGTAGACATATCTAGTAGTGGGGAAATATTATGTCTAGCAAAGCACTGGAAAAGGTAAAATTCCAATATCTATAAACACCCATGTGCTGGCTCCAAAATGCACTTGGAGACTGATTGTCACCATTACAGGAGATATGTTTTTTAAGATCATGGAGCTAACATTTGCTGCAGAAATTAAATATTAGAAATAAATCTCTAGGGGCGCCTGGGTGGCGCAGTCATTTAGCGTCTGCCTTCGACTCACGGCATGATACCCGTGTTATGGGATCGAGCCCCACATCAGGCTCCTCTGCTATGAGCCTGCTTCTTCCTCTCCCACTCCCCATGGTTGTGTTCCCTCTCTCGCTGGCTGTCTCTATCTCTGTCGAATAAATAAATAAAATCTTAAAAAAAAAAGAAATCTCTTAAAATATAATAAACCCTGAAGTAAACCATTACCATGATAATTCTATATCTCCTTACAGTATCAGTGAGTTTATTTGCCATCATTCTGGTTTATTTATTTACAGATCTTTCTACTACTGCCTTTCCCCTTTTATAGTCAACTTGCACATAAGTATCTTATCTCTTCTACCTGTTTGGAAGCTCCTTAAAGTCAAAGACCAGTACACAACACATAAAAGATTTTTAAAACTTTTGAATGCATACATGGATCAAAGATAGATAGATGGACGGATGGATGGATGGAAAGAGTCTGACATCATCATTCAAGATAAATTTGAACTACCAGAAAAGCTTACTTTGTAACTATCAGTAGGGACCCCAAAAGTATAACATTCACTCCCTAATTGTCACAAATTGGGTTCATTACAAGCAGATATTCTGAGGTATAAGAGATTTTTTAGGGATTAATTTCTGTGTAAAGAATGGAGAGAAAGCAGATTTGGGCAGAGTAAGAAGTTAAATAGCCTGGGTGGCTCAGTTGGTTGGGCATCTGCCTTTGGCTCAGGTCATGATCCCAGGGTCCTGGGATCAAGGCCCAAGTTGGACACCCAGCTCAGCAGGAGTCTGCTTCTCCCTCTCACTCTGTGCACACACTCGCTCTATCTCTCTCAAATAAATAGAATCTTAAAAAAAAAAAAAAAAAGCAAAATAGCTACATAGGCCCCATGAGGCCTTGGTCAACAAGACAAGGAGCTCTGAATTGCCTTTCAGAATTTTTGGCATTGGCCTAGAATGTCTGAGCCTCTAACCCTGACTCAGGGGGTGCATATTTGCCTGGTGAGGTGCAATGTAGGGCCGGGTTGCTGAGATAGACACTGTAGGAGTTGATAAATGGAAGCAGTCACTTAACCAGACACCATGTGGTTGAGCAGTATGTTCTAACTGAAAGGGGCATGAGAAGATATAGCTCCATGTCTTCCATACTGATCAACCCATTTTTATCTTGATTTGCAAATCTGAAAAATCTAACAGATGAGATGGTTATCTACTATAGTGTTGGGGAGGAAAAATTTTTTCTGCCCTTTAAGATCCATCTAGCCAAACTAAGAACCAAATTGACATGAGACAGATTAACAGGAGAAAATAAAATTTAATAGTGTGCATGTGGGGAATCCCCACAGACATGGAAATTCCAAAGACAGTGAGGCAACATGATGCTTATATGAGCTAAGGAGAGAGGTAACGGTAGGGGTCTGGGACTCAGTCAAATAGTCTCCTGTTTCACTCTTATTTATAAGTCAACCCCACCATATATGTCACATATTACTCAGCTATTACAGCAAATATTATTTCAGTACCTAATAACTGACATGATCCAGTATGGTATTTAAAATTATGGTTTTATTAAATGGGAAAAAAACAATGCAAATAGATAGTACTTCTATTTTGAAGAGAAGGGCATGAATAAGTCCTCCAAGGTTCTTTAAAATGACTTTCATCTTTAAGTAAAATCTAAGCCTTAATTAAGCAATGAATTTTAAGTAGTCTGCTGAAATTCTAAAACAGTTTTATTAAAGTATTTCATATAGCAGTTTCGTTGGGGAGCAAGAATTCCTCTCCCCTCAAAGATCCTTCCAGCTGGACTAAGAATCAAATTGACAATTAACAGAAGAAAATTAAATTTAATAGCATATGTATGTACAGGGATTCCCCACAAACGTGGAAATTCCAAAGACAGTCAGGCACAATGAGGTGTATGTGTCATTCTGAACTAAGGAGAAGGGGGTAGGGGTCTGGGACTTTAGAGGAAAGGAATGCAATTCACAGGGCAATAAGAAGAGCGGATGTTTGGTAATGAGATGTTTGCCTTGCTGTACACGTTGGTCACTCAGATAAACTATATCTTTGCTAATACAGCTTATTTTGGGAAAGACCCCCAATTTAGATTCTTCTATGGAGTTAAGGGAGGGGCAAAAGTTTGTCTTGTGCTGGTAGGGTCTTGATTGCCTGCTGCTCAGAAAGATCTTCGGGCCAAAGTGGCTCATCTTGGGGCAGCCTGCCCTTGTCCCCTACAGTTTCTATTCGATTGGAATATTGAAAATCTTCAGGCTATAGGTAAAGGCAAAACAAATTTAAATACTATTTTAAAATAAAATTAAAGATATTAAGATAGTTCAATATATTCAGTGAAAGCAATTGAAAGAAGAATGGAAAAATACATTTAGTTTTATATTGAATAGAAATTTAGAAATAGAATATTTACTTTAGTTGTATCATATTCTACCTTTATTTTTAACTTGAGGAAAGTAAATTTATTTTGATTTCTTTTTACATTTTTAATAAGCATAAAAGTGTAGGAACAAGAGGAAAAATAATTCTCCACTTCTCTTTTATGTTCATGGCTGATACCCACTTTAATAAAGGCAGCTTAACAAGAGAAAAACAAACAGATGCTTAATAACATGTGTACCTCCTGTATACATGGGAAAGACCAAGGAAAACTGATTAATTCCCTCAAAATGGTCCAAACCACCACCTTAAATATTTCCAGCCTAAGGCAGGAGAAGATGCCGAGTGAAGTGGGGGTTGGGATCCAGTTATGGAGGGTTACCAGGAAAAGCAGACAAACCAGGATAAGATTTGTTAACAGATCCAAGTTGGTGCCTTCTCCACTGATAAAATTCTTCTGTGATTTAGAGTCTTCTCTTCCTGACACAGAGAGGGAAACACGTTTACAATCTGAGATTTCTTTTGTAAATGTAAATATCCCTTATGAAAAGTTAACTTGCCCTTGGTTTCGGAACTTCTACCGTGTCTTCCGTTTCTCAAAATAATCAGCTCAAAATGATCCTTATGCCAAAGAAGGATATTTGCGGGTGGCATACTCTACTACCCTTCAAATTTAAAAGACCAATAATGGAAATCTGATGGGCTCAAAGAGCATATGAAAGAGGTGGCAATCCATATTTCTCTTCATAATAAGCCTAACTATGAAGAATAACAAATAAGTTTTTATATCACTCCTTTAAGTAGAGAAAATAGTCTGAAAATGGCAGTTAATATGCTTTTTCTGGTATGGGCTATAAACTGTTTTTAAAGGACTAAGGCAAATGCTTTAAATCAAAGACCCATACCAGTATATATGCTCTCAAAAAGAGAAAAAAAAGGGGCGCCTGGGTGGCACAGCGGTTAATAGTCTGCCTTCGGCTCAGGGCGTGATCCCGGCGTTGTGGGATCGAGCCCCACATCAGGCTCCTGCTATGGGAGCCTGCTTCTTCCTCTCCCACTCCCCCTGCTTGTGTTCCCTCTCTCGCTGGCTGTCTCTATCTCTGTCAAATAAATAAATAAATAAATCTTAAAAAAAAAAAAAGAGAGAGAGAAAAAAATCCTCCTTGATGTTTTACCCAGCTCCTTCTATTGCTCCTTTTCTCTGGTTTGCTTAAAGAAACTAATTGTCAATGTTCTCACTGTCTGAAGTTCATTACAAGGAAAATTCTGTATCTTTATGTAGCAGGGGTTCGCAGCTTGAGAATTTTCTAAGCTGTACACACCAGGGTTGTTTGGCTTGCCAAACGTTGGGACTATTTACATGAGAACTAAAAAGTTCTGAGAGAAGCTTTCCAAGGAGAGTGAGAGTCTAGCTACAGAAATGCAATTCAAGAACAATAGTTCAGAGTCAGAAGGAGTGGAGATTTGAATAGAACTCAATGTGTATCACATATACTATCCCAGGCTCAGCATTCTAATCCTTGTGGGAATCCAGTGAAGGGACAAAGTGTGAGTGGAAAGTAAAGCTTACCTCACTTAAACTCCTGAAAGCCCCAACAGTATAAGCAGCCCTGCTCAGTGGCCAGTATAAAGGTCAAGCCAAACTGGAGATAAATTATATCTTCCCTCATTTAGGGTAATATTAATGGCAAGAATTGAATCTACATGGCAAAAGAAATGGAAAGAGGCATCAAAGCCCTGATTATTGTAACCAAACCAAACAGGAGTTTGTCTTCCTGATGTGTAATTAACCAATAAAAAACTGACACTGAGCGTTTGCAGTGAAGAAAGATAAGCCATTTATAGGTGTGGTACTGCCCTGGAGAACAGGGAGCTAATTCTCAGAAGTCTCAAATTCCCCAATGTCTTGCAAGTGAGGGTTGGTTTTTAATTTTTTTTAAGTTTTATTTATTTGAGAGAGACACAGAGAGAGAGAGAGAGAGAAAACATGCATAAGTGGGGAAAGAGGCAGAGGGAGAGAATCTTTAAGCAGACTTCCTGCTGAGTGTAGACCCTTGGCATGGGACTTGATCCCATGACCCACGAGATCATGACCTGAGCCAAAAGTAAGAGTTGGACAAGTTACCGAGCCACCCAGGCGTCCCCAAGTGAGGCTTTTTAAGGGCAAAATTGGGGGCATGGATCTCCTGAGAAGTTGGGCACTGTTGATTGGAGGCCCATGAGGTCATGTTAGCAGATGTCACTTAATTTCTGGTGCCCCTTTGTCTGGACACCCAGAGGTCTATTTCATCTCAAGAGATTTGGAATCTGAAAAAAAAAATCTTTTTCTTTATGTTAGATATTTCATTAGGTACATCTGGTGATTATACCTTTAGGGTAGTGCTGATTAACTACTTGTAAGCTAGTGGGGTTGCATTCCTACATGTTCCTTTGAATGATAAGCAAGCATTCCTATCTCTTGAGCCTAGGCCTTTGTGTTCCCCAGCTGGTCCAGCCATGCCTGGGGATGATATGAACTGACCAGATGGATGGTGGCTTCATTATGGGTGGGACAGAAGGCTCACATCACAACCAGATTACAAGAAGAAAAAATGGCAGAAGTGTAGTCATCAGTACATGCTGGAAGAAAATGGCAGATAATATGGGGAAAGCCCAAAGAACAAGGGTAAAACTCCACCAAGTGTAAATGGAAGGAGTTTTAAGTCAAGTAGAAACCCACAGTCTTGGATTAAAGAGAAAGGGAGAGGGGCGCCTGGGTAGCGCAGTCGTTAAGCGTCTGCCTTCGGCTCAGGGCATGATCCCGGCGTTCCGGGATCGAGTCCCACATCGGGCTCCTCCGTTGGGAGCCTGCTTCTTCCTCTCCCACTCCCCCTGCTGTGTTCCCTCTCTCACTGGCTGTCTCTCTGTCACATAAATAAATAAAATCTTTAAAAAAAAAAGAGAGAGAGAGAAAGGGAGAAAGTAAACAAGCTCTTTTCTGTGTTACTTATGCTATTTTTACCACCCTTACTTCTTGTGACCTGGAGGTGAAAAAGCAAAGTTATAATATTAGCAGAATCATGATTGGAATATAAGTGGAATGTCATATAAAGGGGCTGAGGATGGATAGGATTTAAGGGAACTAGAAAACCAGATTTTAATTTTAAAAAGCAAAATGGTACTGTTGAAGTTTGTTAAGTAGAGAGCTAGTCTAGTCTACGAGCTTTGATTCTGTTTCCCAAACAAACAACTGGAGAATTTTGATTCATCTGAAGTGTAGAGAGGCACAGAAATATTTCTGGTTTCTGTACTTTTTGATTGTTTTTTTCTCTGTACTTTTTTTTAAAAGATTTTATTTATTTGCCATAGAGAGAGAGAGAGAGCACAAGCAGGAAGAGCAGCAGGCAGAGGGAGAAGCAGGCTCCCCACCAAGCAAGGAGCCTGATGTAGGACTCCATCCCAGGATCCTGGGACCATGACCTGAGCCAAAGGCAGATGCTTAACCTACTGAGCCACCCAAGCACCCCCGTTTCTGTACTTTTTAAAAGTATCTTAGAAGGAAATGATTACAAGGTGCCTGGGTGACTCAGTCAGTTGAGCATCCAACTCTTGGTTGCCACTTGGGTCGTGATCTCAGTGTCATGGGATCGAGCCCTGCATTGGGCTCTGCACTGAGCATGGAGCCTGCTTGGGATTCTTTCTCTCCCTCTGCCCTTCACTTGCCCCTGCTTGCAAGTGCACTCTCTCTCTCTAAAGAAGGAGGAGGAGGAGGAGGAGGAGGAGAAGAAGAAGAAGAAGAAGATGATGATGATGATGATTAATGCAATTTTTAATGTGAAAGATGATGGATCTATTTTTCAAAATCCTAAAGTGAGTATAAGTATATGCTAAAAATAAAATTAATGTCCAGATTATCAGTCTATGGCAATACTACTGAGATTGGTGAGAAAGGGGGTCACACAGGTTACCCCATCCTGACTCTAGGATGTATTCTTGCCTTGCCATCACTATGGTAACCAGTAAAGGAACCAAAGACAAGCTACCCCATGATGGGCCACTTTGCCGTGAAGATTATTTTGAGTTAAAAACGATCAAAATCCAGCAGATTCAGGAAAAACTCTTTACCTCTTCTCCTCAACTGCCTAAATTTACATTGGAAAGGAGAGACTGTATCAAGAAGAGCTATTAACAGAGATTTCTCTTTACCTAAGAAACTTATCTGCATAACAGGGAAACCTTTGTTTTCCAAGCACCTCCTCTCACCTTCCTGCTAATGGTCTTCCTCCACTTTGTATCCCCAGACCCCTATCCCTCTCCTTAGCTCATATAAGCCCCATGTGTTGTTTCACTATCTTTGAAATTTCCATGTCTGTGTGGATTTCCCATACATATGAAATGAAATTTTATTTTCTCCTGTCAGTCTGCCTAATGTCAATTTGATTATTAGCCCAGCTAGAAGGATCTTTTTTTAACGTTTTTTAAAAGATTTTATTTATTTATTTTGAGAGAGAGAAAAAAAAAAAAACATGAGCAGAAGGAGGGGCAGAGGGAGAAGCAGGCTCCCCACTGAGCAGGGAGCCCGATGTGGGGCTCAGTCCCAGGACCCTGGGACCATGACCTGAGCCAAAAGCAGACACTTAACTGACTGAGCAACCCAGACGCCCCCCCCCCCAAGCTAGAAGGATCTTAAAAAGCAGAGAGGATTTCTTCCTCCCCAACACCAACATAGTTTATTATAACAGCTTCCACCAGTGCCCCTGCCACTCTGTTCTCCTCCATCCTATTTCTTCAGCATTTTACTACAAGACTAATTTCCTGAAAACATACCATAAATCTTTCAGTCTTTTGCTCAAGAATTTGCAATGACTCTCTAGTGCTTACTAATCAATTATGGCAATTAAATGGTTCAATAATTCCTAATTAAATTTATTTCCCATTTCCCAGACCCTAATATTTATTACCACAAGTCCATTGCCAAGTTGCTTCTACCTATTCCACTTTTAGGACTGCTTAAAAACTTGCCTGACTTATTTTTTCCGCCTTCCACATCCTGTGCAAACTCCAAACTTTTTGGTAGATCATCCCTGATAAACTGAACTCTTTCTTCCCTGTACTCCCTCTGTTGTTATGAGAAAATGCCGTACACGATAGCAACTAAGAATGCTGAGTATTTCAAGTTATTTAGTTATGCACCGATTTATTTAAAAACAATTAGAGGAAAAAGGACAAGGACTGTATCTTATACATTTGTGTCAATCTATAGGAAATCCAATACAGTACAAACTATTAGATTGAAGGGAAATGGAATATGTTACCGAAAATATGCCTCTTTGGCATAAGGATTATCATGATATGATTATTTTTATGAAACAAATGACACAGGAGTAGCTCTGAAAACTGAAAAGTTACCCTTTTGAAGGCTACATTTACCTTTATAAGGTAAATCTCCATTTGTAACGGCATCTCCCTCTGTGTAACGGGAAGAAAAGGATGACTAAATCTTTAGAAACTCTATCAATAGAGAAAGCACGACTTAAATCTGCAAATCAGACACACGCTTGCTTTCCTGGTAAACTCCCTTAACTGGTCTTTCCCCACCCAGTGTCCTGAACCTCACTTCCCCCCAGCATCTTGCTTTGTCTTTAGCTGCAAATGGTTTTTAAGGTGCTAGCTTTGGTTCTCTGGGGAGTTACTCTGTTTCTCTGGGTCTCTCCCATGTATATAGAAGGTGTACATGTTATTAAAATTTGTTTGTTTTCTCCTGTTAATCTGTATTTTATTACAGGGGGTCTCAGCCAAAAATACAGAAGGACAGAGCGGAAATTATTTTTTCATCCCCTACACAGAGGAAATAGTTACATTTCTGGGCTCACAGACCTGGCACTGAATCTTAGCTTCTTCCCTTTCAGTCATGTTATGTCTCCAAGTTACAGTTTCCTCGTGTTTAAAAATGGGCAGAAGAGAGGTGCCTGGGTGGCTCAGTCGTTAAGCGGCTGCCTTCGGCTCAGGTGATGATCCCAGAGTCCTGGGATCGAGTCCCACATCGGGCTCCCTGCTCGCAGGAAGCCTGCTTCTCCCTCTCCCACTCCTCCAGCTTGTGTTCCCTCTCTCGCTGTCTCTCTCTGTCAAGTAAATAAAATCTTAAAAAAAAAAATGGGCAGAAGAACTATTCTCATCTGAGGATATATTGTGACACTGTATGCCTGACAAATAGTGAGCAATCAATAAACATGCTATTATTAGCCTATGAAGACACAACCGAAAGCATTTTTAAAAAACCTTTGATTCAGTAGTAGGTAAGAAGAGACTTGTACCACTCCCATTAACAACATGCGATACATATAAACTGAGTTGCTGGCAGATACTATGGGGACAGAATTTGACAGGTGTAAGAAGAATGAAGGTGGTCTTACAGATATAATCTGATAATAGTCAACCCGCTCCATTGAAAAATTTTGGTTCTCACACTCAACACCAGCTTGCCTTCCAAAGTTGGAGTCACTAATTAGTAGTGCTGGGGAAAAGATTTAGAAGGAATTTGCCATTGTTCAGGCCAAAGCTGTCAAGAACTGAAACTGAATACAGAAGGTAACATAAGGAGTAGACATAGAAATGGTACCAAGAAAGTCCATAAGGGAAGAAGGGGCAGGACTTTCTATTCCAGAAATATTGGTTAACAGAGCTAATAGATTAGTACTAAGCTAATGGAAATATTTCTTCTCTTGATAAGGAAATTTGAAAATTTTCCCAGAACATTGTTACTTTCAAGTCTTAGTCTGTATTCTGGAAATAAAGAACAGAGTTTACAGCAGTCACATAATGGTAGTAAAAGTAGGTATTGTTGAGCTATTGCTCTGCTCCAGGTCTGTGCAATGTCTCTGAATCCTTGCAAGAGCTCTAAGATGTGGTCACTACTATTACTCCCTATTACAAATGAAGAAACAAGGCTTGATTTAGAGAGGCTTATGACTTTTCGTACAGTCACATAGCTGGTAAATATCAGAGTAGGACTTGATTCTGGGTCAGTCCTACTCCAAGACCCATTCAATTATCACACTTCCCACATTGCATCAGGTGATTGGCTCAAATAGATAGGGTAACACCCTGACTCTCATGGTTTTGAGGCTGGATGCTTGGTTGCTGCATCTGTTTTGAAAACATAAGCAACACTATAGGTACTTTAGTTGTATTATCAACTTAGTTCCATGTTCTGTTTTGTTCTGTACTCAATTATGTTTTATGCACCTCTTAACCTCATGCACGATCAATCATTAACTTTGCCTTTTTTACTCCTACACCCTGTTTACCCACACACTATAGAAACCTAATGGGGACCAGATGGTAACATTTGTCTTGAAATTATCTGATGTACCTGATTGTACCAGGTCCCAAACAGTATCTTGTTGTCCAGAAGAATTCATGCCTCCAGATTGTTTCAAGCTCCCCTGCTCAAGGTTTCAAGAAACCCCTCACCCTCCTCTCATGTATTCACCTCCTTCCCCAAACATATATAAGCTGTCCCTAGACTCAACAGGGCAAGGTAGCTTTGGGAACAATCCCCTGCCTTCTTGTTGGGCTGTCCTTCTGATAATAACATTTCTTTCCTTCAAAACCAGTGTCTCAAACGTTGGCTTCCTGTGCTTTGGGTACACAGACAAGTCTGATTCAGTAACAGTTTCTTCATTTCTTTCAACTTTATCTGTATGTGACTTTAAAGGCTTTTACTTTCATGCAAACTTTTCATGCAAGGAAGACAACAAAGAATATGTATTGAGAACTGCTGTGTACCAGAGAGAATTATAGGTGCTTTTTCAGTGTTAGTTTATTTAATCTTCATAGTCATCCTCCAATGTAGGCATCATCAAACATTGCCATCATCGTTAGCATTCACACTTAACAAATGAGGAAATGGATGCACAGAGAAGTCTCATTGTCAAGGACTCATTGTCAGTTATTGGTGGCACTAGGATTCAAACCTGGCAGGGCAATCACCAAGCCTATACTGAAACACAGAAGGCAAAGATTATCTTCCCAGGATTTCGTCTTATTTTCTATAGTTTTTTTTTTAATTAAATTTTGCCTTGTTAGTGTCAATCCATTATTCCAGTCTATCAGAAATTTGAATCTTGATTCTCTCATCCATCCATTATATTAGGTAGCCTGACCAGTTTTCTAGGATCTGAGGTTTGCAGTGGCAAAAAGCAGGCAGCCCTAAGATAGGCCACTTTTGCATGAACATTATTTTGAGTTAAAAGCAATCCAAACCACCAAGATTCAGAAAAAGCTCTTTATCTCCCTCTCAACTGCCTGCTTGTATCAGGAAGAGAGCTATTAACAGAGATTCCCCTTCACCTGAGAAACGTATCTACATACTAGGGCAACTTGTGTTTTCCAAACATCTCCCTTCACCTTCTTGCTAATGATCTTTCTCCCCTTTGTATCTTCATACCCCTTTCCCTCTCCTTAGCTCATAAAAGCATCATATTACTTGAATATTTCTGGAATTTCCGTGTTGGTGTGGATTCTCTGTACATATGCTGTTAAAGTTGACTTTCTCCTGTTAATCTGCCTCATGCCAATATGATTCATGGTCTAGCTAGAAGGATATTGAAAGATATAGTAAATTCTTCTTCCCCAACAGGTTAAAATTCTACTTCTTTTTGCTCTGGATTTATTGAGGTATAATTGGCAGTTTAAAATTGTGTATTTTTAAGGTGTACAATGTGATGATTTCAAATACATATGTAGCCTGGCTGGCTGGCTCCATTGTTAGAGTGTATAACTCTTGATCTCAAAGTCTTGAGTTCAAGCCCCACACTGGGAGTAGTTTACTTAAAAAAAAAAATTAAAAACCACCTCCAAGTAAAATATTCCATAGATTTTTTTTAAAAAAGTATATGTGATTCATGCTTTTTGCCAAAAAAATAAAAATAAAATACAGATGTGTTATAAAGCAACTACCACAATGAGGTTAATTAACACATCCTTTATCTCACATAATTACCATTTTCTTGTGTGTGTGTGGTAAGAACACTTAAGATTTACTCTCTTAGGAAATTTCAAGTATATAACACAGTACTATTAACTATAGTCATCATAGCCCCCGCCCCAGCCATTTCCCCTACCCTGTAGTCCCTGGCAGCCACCATTCTACTCTTTCCTTCTATGAGTTTGAGTTTTTTAGATGCTACATATAAATGAAGTCAAATAACATTTGTCTTTCTGTGACTGGCTTCTTTCACTTAGTGTAATATCCTCCAGGTTTATCCATGTTGCCACAGGTGGCAGGATTTCCTTCTTTTAATGGCTGTATAATATTCCACTGTGTATATATAATACATACCAATGTTTTCTTTATTCATTAATCCATAGATGAACACTTAGGTTGAATTGTATTTTCTCTGCCTTGTAACAGAAATGAATTATTAACATTATTAAAGTCAAAATAAAATTCTCTCTTTTCTCCCTCTTTCTCTACAGACCCACCCCCTCCACACACACACACACACACACACACACACACGCACACACACACACGCACACCACTCAGACACTCATACAAATATGCACATAAACTAAACAAGTTACTGGGACACTATATGGTAAAAGTGACTAAGATCTTGGATGATATATCATTCACAGTAATCACAAATTATTTTTATTCTATATTTATATCTGAAAAAATTCTGTATTGGTATCTAACGAACTGGTTTGCTAATAGGTTCCAAAATTATTCAGGTATCAAGCTACTATGACACCTTATTTCCTAAAGCTATAAATATGTATCATAATTGACTCTTCCAGACCTAAAGCACCTTCACTGCATCTCCACATATGTCATTAGGTTATTTCTAGTATCTCTGTGATTTGGGCATTTGCTAGAGTATCTTAAAATAGATAGAATCAAAAGTGGTAATGTTTTGTTTTGAACATATAATATGTTCAAGTGGGAATTGCTACAACCTGAATATGTGAACAAGCAGTATGTTTTTATTTTTAAAATCTTTATTTTGAAATAATTATAGATACTCAGAAAGTTGCAAAAATAATACAAAGACTTGTGTACCCTTCCTCCAGGTCAATACAATAATATCTTATATAATTAAAACACAATATCAAAACCAAAAATTGACATTGGTATAATGCAATTAATGACACTATAGATGTATTAGGATGTCACCAGTTTTTACATGCATTGCTTTGTGGTGTGTGTGTGTGTAGTTCTATGCATTTTTCCAAATGTATGGGTTCATGTAATCACCTTAACAATCAAGATACACAACAGCTCCATCATCACAAAGAAATTCCTTTGTACTACCCCTTCTGAGTCCTATTCCTGCATATGCCCCTAGCCCCTTGAGACCATTAATAAGTTCTTCATCTGTATAACTTTGTCATTTCAAGAATGTTATATAACTGTAGTCACACAGTATTTAACATTTCTTGGTGCCTGTTGGCATTTCTGAGCTGTGAACTTCTCTAGCATCCAATTTGGGATACATAGGAGGCAAAAAGAAAACCTAAACCCAGAGAACTCACTGTCATGCTGTTATTCAAGTCCCAGGGACCCTAGCAAATTTACCTCATTCTCCCCAACCTTTTGGAAGGTCTTTGTTTTATGTATTATGTTTGGGGGTTTACCTGTATTTAGTAGGAATAAGAGAGTGAAATCCATCCATTTGAACTTTTCCAGAATTGGAAGTCCAAATATGCTTTTAAAAAACAAAATTATATTTGCCCTTTACTGACAGCTCACATACATTCACAGATGCACACAGGGGGAGCTGTTAACAGAGCTTGTGTTAGAGTGGTAAGATCATTCTTCTATTTTATCAATATGCTGCCATAGCATTTATATTGCTCTTTGAAGACACAGTTAAGTTTTTTTTAACTACTTCATTGAAGTATAATTAATGTACAAAAAATAGCACATATTTTAGTGTATACAATGTGATGAGTTTGGACACATGCATAATATGCTTTACAAGTACGTTTTACTGTTTTTATTTATCTAGATAATCTTTTGCTAGACACAGATTTGTTTACTTTCCTACCACTGTACGTGCCAACTTCTTCATTTAGCAGATCATAGCTGACTTTTCTTTTGAGAAGGTAGACATTTTTACAGAAGTAAAACACTCTGTCTTTGGCTGGGTGTTATCAGTCAAGGTCTGATTAGAGAAGCAGAAACAGTGGGAGTTAACATGTTAAGAGATTTATTGCAAGGAATTGGCTTACACAATTGTCGGGGCTGGCTGGACAAGTTCAAAATCAATAAGGCTGGCCATAGGGAAGGGCAGACTGGAACTCTGGGGCATGAACCGAAGCTGCCGTACACAGGCAGGATCTGGTTTGGGGTTTTTGGTTTTGTTTTGTTTTTCTTTGTTTTAAGATTTATTTATTTATTTTAGAGAGAAAGAGAGAGTGTGTGTGCGTGGGGGAGGAGAAGAGGAAGTGAGTATCTCCAGCAGACTCCCTGCTGAGGGAGCCCAGTGTGGGGCTCAATTTCACAATCCTGAGATCACGACCTGAGCTGAAACTAAGAGGCAGATGCTTCACGACTGAGCCACCCAGGTGTCCCATGGATCTCTTTTTCAAGGAAGCCTCAGCAATGCTTTTATGGTCAGCATGCTCACTGAGTCAGGCCTACCCCAATTGTCTCTGATAATCTACTTTATTTAAAGCCAACTGATTGTGGACTTAAATCACATCTATAAAATACCTTTATAAGGATACCCAGATCAGTGTTTAAATAACTGAGGACATTGTCCTAGCCAAACTGACAAATCCAAAAGACAACACACTGAGTAATCTAAAATTTTACGCTATGACTAATAATATATCAAAGCAAAATATCAACATTGTATCTGAGAATAAATTATGTTCAAATTGTTAGTAGATAATTGTGTCGTTTAATCATTATGAGAGTACAGGATAAGACAAGACTCAAATAGAATTCTGGAGTAACATATTATCTTATAGTTTTGAGATATCTCTTAAAAACAAGAAAATGATGTGAAAAATCACTAAAAGATTATCTTTGTAATAAATAGCTATCTTAGCTATCTTTTTATCAAAATTGATGTAGATGTATCAGGTAATCTATGAAATTAAAAATATTTTTTAAAATTAATTTTAAAAACTAAATGAAACATAATTACATTGAGGAAACATTTTTATTTTTTTATTTTTTTTTAAAGATTTTATTTATTTATTTGACAGAGATAGAGACAGCCAGTGAGAGAGGGAACACAAGCAGTGGGAGTGGGAGAGGAAGAAGCAGGCTCATAGCGGAGGAGCCTGATGTGGGGCTCGATCCCATAACGCCAGGATCACGCCCTGAGCCGAAGGCAGACGCTTAACCGCTGTGCCACTCAGGCGCCCCGAGGAAACATTTTTATAATAACACATAATTTTGAGTGAAAAATACAAGGCGCAAAATTACATACATGTTATAAACTCAACGATGATAATAACGTTAACAATTGCTATACAACAATAATCAGTACTATATACTAGTCCCCTAATATGTGCGAAATACTCTAATAAGTGTTTTAGATAAAATATATCTAATCCTCATAACAACCCTCTTAGGTAAGTCTTATCATTCTACTATTGCAGATGAGGAAATGGAAACTCCAGGAGTGTAAATAGCTTGCTGAGGTTAAATCTAATACGTGTAGGGTAACAAGTATCACTATAATTAGGCTTAAAATGCAGAGAAAGGAGTATGGAGAATAATTTTGTAATCTTTAGGTGAGATAAACCCTTTTTAAACATTAAAACTTTCCATAAATCACAAAGAAAAAGCACATAATTCTGACAGTCTACAAATTTAACTTTTCCAAGGTGAAAAATCCTCTAAACAGTGTTGTAGAACATGAAACACACTGGAAGAAACTCTTTGCAATGTTACTCCTTGTGTTATATATTCTGGTACCGATTAACAATTTATTACCTCTCAGCTCCAAATGCACCATTTTAGACTGCTCTGTGAAAATGAATAGGCTGTTCAAATAGTATTCCTTTGCCCCCCGACACATAGTCTTTGTCAATAGAGGGCATAGAGACATATCACAGGTGGAAGCATTTTGCTTCCTGGTTCAAGTGTGCTTCCTGGACTGACTCCTACAACGCACATGGCTTTCTCCAACATCAGACTCGGGTGGCACAGGCCGTTTCTCCAGTGCCCAGCTCTTGCACTATGGGGTGGCCAACAGCGGCCAGCAGTAACTTCCCCTGTCACCCATCCTCAAGCAGTTTTGTAGTGGAGTGTCTCTGAGGAGACCCTTCCCCATGAACTATTTTTCTCCTCATTCCAGAGGGAAGATTTCCAGCAAGTTCTGCTGGTGTGGTATCACAGCAGATTCTCTTCCATTCACTGATCTGTGCCTTTGCCCTCTCTAAAAACTCTGGATCACAGCCCTGTGGGTAGAGGCAGCTAACTGGTGTGCTCTACCTTCACGTTAGCATAGTGGCTACTCCTGTATCGGTTATTTCTATATTCTTTAGCTGTCTTTCCTTCTTGCCAGCCTATCTATCACCATGCCTATCACATTGTTCATGATTCTTTATATTAATCTTTCCCTGTTCAAATACCATGTTGTTTCTCTCTCGGTTGAATCCAGACTGGTACACAACTGGTACTAGAAGTGGTCCCAGGAGATAGACTCTCAAAGATAGAATTTTGGTCTAGGCATGCCTTTGGGCTTGGGAACAGCACTGAGCTCCTTGCCAGTGGGAAATGGGATGCTAGTAAAACAGCATGTGATGACCTCATAATTAATCAGTTTGGTTGCGATGAAGTGCCAAATGAAACTTGTGCTTTGGGAGCCCAGGTGACTCTTGCACTTGATTATCATGGCAGTAATGACAACTGAAAGGACCGTGATAACGGGACAGATTCTTTCCAGTTCAGTTGAGTGCTTACAAAGAGAAAATGACAAGCTGAAAATTGTTAAATCCCAGGTCAAATTACATTCCAAGAATCAGAGTTTCCCTGTCAGTCCTAAAAGAAATCCTTATTTCTTGAAGGCAGAGGGCTGATGCTGCTGAATAAATAATTCTGATGTTCTAACCATAAAAAAGGAGATGATGATGATGATGTATATATAAATGCTTGACACGAAGGTAAACATTTATCAGTTACCATCATATGAGACAAACTATTTAGAAACCTTGAAGAACAAATGAAAATATGTTAGAACCGATCAAAGAAGTTGAGTAAGGGAACCAAATGCAAGACGAAGTAGAAATAAATAATATTAGGGTATCTTTTATACTATAATAACAATTTTTTAAAATTTATTTTAGAGAGGGGCACCTGGGTGGCACAGCAGTTAAGCATCTGCCTTCGGCTCAGGGCGAGATCCCGGTGTTATGGGATCGAGCCCTGCATCAGGCTCCTCCGCTATGAGCCTGCTTCTTCCTCTCCCACTCTCCCTGCCTGTGTTCCCTCTCTCGCTGGCTGTCTCTATCTCTGTCGAATAAATAAATAAAATCTTTAAAAAAAAATTTATTTTAGAGAAAGCAAGGGGAGGAGCAGAGGGAGAGGGACAAGCAGACTCTGTGCTGAGCACAGAACCCAATGCAGGGCTCCATCCCGTGACCTTGAGATTATGACCTGAGCCAAAATCAAGAGTTGGACCCCCAACTGTCTGAGCCATCGAGGTGCCCCTTAAAAGAATAGTGGAAAAATATTCTCATGATACTTATGCATAAGATAAACTTAAATAAATGGAAAAAGTTATTCATTGAATCAAAAAGCTCAAAATCTTAAATGTATGTATTCCCAAAATTATACATATAAGGTCATCCCAGTTCAAAATCGTAGAGAATTTTTCTTTCTTTTTTTTTTTTAAGATTTTATTTATTTATTTGACAGAGGGAGAGAGCACAAGCAGCGGGAGCCTCAAGCAGAGGCAGAGTGGGAGAGGGAGAAGCAGGCTTCCTGCTGAGCAGGGAGCCTGATGCAGGACTTGATCCCAGGACCCTGGGATCATGACCTGAGCTGAAGACAAACACTTAACCAACTGAGCCTCCCAGATGCCCCGAGACTTTCTTGAACCAGGAAAAATTATTCTATAGTTCATTTGTTTCACCTAGATGAGTAAATGGATGAGAAGAGTCAAGAGATCTGTGTAATGGATGTCTTTGAAATAAGACCTTTTCTGCCAAATAGCAAAGACTGTTATAAAGCTGTTGTAATTCAAAATGAAAAAAATTGAAACGCTAGGATTTAAATGGAGTGATAGATGAAAAGCTCATAATTAATTCAGATAAAGGAGTCATTTTAAATCACTGCAGACAATGAATGTTATTCAATAAATATTGCTGGCGTATCAGGAAAAATTAAAGGAGCAGATATTGTTAGATCCCCACCCCACAGCCTCCATAAGAATAGATTTCAGTATTTCTCACCAGTATAAACGTATATACATATGATTTCTTATAAGCCCTAATAAATTAATTATAAGAAAAATACATAGGCAAGTATGAAAATAAATGTTCATAAAAAGCTACTGACTGTGGCTCTGGTATAACACTAAATAGATGGACATGACCTAAATGTCCAAAAAGAGAATTGGTAATATATATTAGGGTTTATCTATAAAACTGAAAAATACAGAACCATCAAAAATGATGATTTAGACATATATGTATAGTCCAAAGATGACCACTATGTATTGTTAAGGAAAAATATTTAAAAACAGTATTTGAGTATGTTCACATTTTTATAAAAGTGTGCATATTAATGTCTTTTTAGAAAAAATTCAGAATGCTGATAGTGATTTTATTCAGGTCTGATGTATAATGTCTGTGATATTTGTTGGCTTTCTGTCTTATATTTTTTCAACATAATTTTGCACTCAGATGAAGTTATATCTGTTTGATAGGTGACAGTAATATATTCTATAGAAATCACTTTTGTCCATGAGCAAAAGCTGCACTTCAGATGATCTATAATGGAAATAATCATATTAGGATTGCTGCATAACAAATTATCCTAAAACTTAATGGCTTAAAAAATAGTCACTTACTGTCTATCACAGTTGCTACAGGTCAAATACTTGGGAGTGGTCTAAATGGTCTCTTCTGGGTTTGGGTCTCCTATGAGGTCTCATTCAGGCTCCGACTGCAGAGCTGCAGTCATCTGAAGGCTTGACCTGGACTGAAAGATCAGATTCTAAAGTGATTCACCCACATGGCTGGGCAGATGGTGCTGGGTCCTGGAAAAAGATCTTAGCTCCTCTCCTCATAGGGATCTTTACAGGGCCACTTGCATGTTTTCGATGTGTGCCTGATAGCCTCTCCCGCAGTGAGCAGTCCAAGAGCGCAAGAAAGATGCTGTCATTCCTTTTGTGACCTAGCCTTGGAGGTCACCCACTGTCATACCTACATTACCCCACAAATCACAGGTTTGCCCTAGTTACTTGGAGAGGACTACATAAGGGTATGACTATTGGGAGGTAAGGATCATTGGGGACCATCTTAGAAGCTGACTAACATAATTCTATTAAGAAAAAGGAAAAGAAAAATGTATAAAAATCATAAGATGTAGAATATTTGTGCTGTATTAGCCTAGCAAACTGATGGGCCTTATGTGTAAAGTGACAGAGACAATATTTTTAAACATATTAGGTAAACGAAGATGTGTATAAATATATATATATAGAGAGAGAGAGAGAGAGGCTATTAACTACTATTTAAAATGATCAGTGGATAAAGTTTGAGGTAAATCGAAGAAATCCAAATGATTATAATAGAGGATAGAATTATGAGTAGATTAAACATTTTTCTTTTTAAATTTCCTTTAATGTTTTACTTTTTTAGCAAGACATATTTAAAAAAGAAAATTTATATGCATTGTACTAGACTTTGTCACCAAATAATAATTGTGTTACTCTATAATTGAAATAATGGATTATTAATTTTAAAAATATAAAAATATTTTTAAAATACAAAATCCTAAAAATCAATGACATCTAATCTATAATAAAATCTAATAAACATCTAAGAGCAATCATAACCCAATGATGCATATGAAAAGAATACTGAATATAGTTCCGTAAAATTTAAGGATTCATTTCTCAATGACAAATAATATATTTAAAATGTGAGGTGTTCTTAGTCCACAGATTCTTTTTTTTTTTTTAAGATTTTATTTATTTATTTGACAGAGATAGAGACAGCCAGCGAGAGAGGGAACACAAGCAAGGGGAGTGGGAGAGGAAGAAGCAGGCTCACAGCGGAGGAGCCTGATGTGGGGCTTGATCCCATAACGCTGGGATCACGCCCTGAGCCGAAGGCAGACGCTTAACCGCTGTGCCACTCAGGTGCCCCCCTAGTCCACAGATTCTAACTGGAAATTCCCTCCCTTACTCCAGGATCCTTAGAAGAATTAATAAATAATTGAAGAATTGGGCAGTCAGAGTTAAAAAAAAAAAAAAAAAAAGCTTATTACTCTGCCTTGACACTGGGGACAAAGACAAAGGTAAGTATCTTTCCTCTTCTCTGACTCCTATGGGATGACACCAGAGGACGACAGAGGGGTTCTAGTCCCAAATCTCAACTTTGGAAAGTAAATATTTCCTAGACAAAGTATTCTAATGACCCACTTAATTATGCACGTTCTAATTTTATTTAAATATAACAGTGTTAGATTATTTTAAAAATAAGTTTGAAAAAAATCAACTCTGTAACTTTTCTTGTGTGGTCCCTTGGTCAGTGTCTAAAAGTAAGACGAGGAAAATAAAAGATGACAAGAATTTCAAGAGCACGAAAAAGGAAGCATAAAAGTATATCTCACACCCCTCAGCCTCCAAGATTATGATAAGCATTGATGGTTTCAGAGATACATGTACCTAGTGTTATGCAAAATTCCATACTAACAGTCCGAAAGTTTTAAAATAAAATGAAGGGTTAAATAATATAAAGAGAATACTTTCAGATCCCATCAGGTATATTGCCTTACCGGGCAAAACCTTTGAATTTTCATTTTGTTCTTATTTTATATAAACTGTCATATCACTGTCAGTTCCTTCTCTTGTCAGAGAATCCTTTGGAAAAAGTTTGTTCTCATAACAATTATAACAGCATAAAATATCAGAGCATTTATTGCTGGTCATGTAGATCTTAAAATGTGGATATTGTGATGGCAGAACTACATTTTTAATTTCACTTACTTATAATTAATTGAAGCTTTAATTTAAGTAGTCCCAGGTAGCTGGTGGCTACCATATAGGGAAGCACAATTGCTACACTGGCCTGGAAGACATGTGAGGGGCCCACAAGGAAAGGAGGGGCTCTTAGTGTAGATAAACTAGTCCAGCCATGATACCAAATACAACTGCAGTTGCCCACAAACACTTTTGATTGTCCCCAAACCTGATACAGCATAGCAGTTGGAAGGGTTACAGCTAGAAATAAATCAAGCCCTTTACTGCTGATTTCACATTTTCCTGCTACACAGGTCAACCAAAAGAGCACCCACTGGCTATTTACATTTCCACATAAAAACAACAGACAACTTACAGCCAGCTATAAATATAGTGGAGGACATTTGAAACGACTAGAAACCAGATAATCAGTCTGCCTCGCTGGCACA
This sequence comes from Ailuropoda melanoleuca, assembly GCF_002007445.2. NCBI lineage: Eukaryota > Metazoa > Chordata > Mammalia > Carnivora > Ursidae > Ailuropoda > Ailuropoda melanoleuca. The sequence continues at coordinate 30,784,707 of NC_048238.1, forward strand.
AATTTAGTGAGCAAATTCTCACAGGGTGCGCTGTCTCTGCAGGATTTTATGTGTTCTTCTCAGTGTCTGGCTGAGTTACACTCCTATACATGAAGTAAATCTCACTTTAAGGGCACAACAAAAATGGAATGATTTAGAATTTTGAGTCAAAGTGTGGCACGCGCCATATAGGGTATTGTGAACAAATACAATGAGTTTTTGTTGTCGTTGTTGTTGTTTTATTCATAGATTTCATGTATACTTTGTCCAGATATCCCAATGGTAACGTTTTTACGGAGTAGGGAATTCCATAAAAATTTTATTTACTTGAATTTTTAGTAATTTCATTTTATTTAGATTTTCTTTAAAATTTAAATTTTGTATTAAGATAATTGTAGATTTACATGTGATTATAAGAAATAATTCAGAGCTGTCTCATGATGTGACATTTTCCCAGTTTTCCTCAAAGGTACCATTTCACAAAACTATAGTGAGTATCATAATCAGCATGTTGGCGTTAACATAATGCACTGATATTATTCAGATTGCCAGTTTTACTGATACTCGTGTGTGTGTGTGTGTGTGTGTGTGTGTGTGTGTGCGTGTGTGTTCAGTTCTGTCTTATTCTATCACCTGTGTAGGTTCATGTTTCTATCACTAAAGTCAAGATCTTAAACCTGGGGCACCTGGGTGGCTCAGTCAATTAAGCATCTGACTTTGTCTCGGGTCATGATTTCAGGGTCCTGGAGTTGAGCCCTGAATGAGGAACATGCTCAGTGGGGAGTCTGCTTCTCCCTCTCCCTCCACACCCCTCCCCCCGTGCTCTCTCTCTCAAATAAATAAATAAAATCCTTTTAAAAATTCCTGAGTAATTCCAACACCACAAGGATCCCTCCACACCCAGCTCTCTTCTGCCTCACACTATACATAACCACGGATATGGCCTCCATTTCTAAAATGTTACCACTTTAAATCTGTTATATAAAGGAATCATACACTATGTAACCTTTTGGGATAAGCTTATTTCACTCACCATTATTCTCTGGATATTTGCCCAAGTTGTGTGTATCAGGAGTTTGTTCCTTTCATTGCTGAGTGATACTCCAGGGTGTGGATGTATCACAGTTCAACTGCCTGCGGAAGGGCATCTGCAGTGTTTCCAGTTTCTGAGTATTATGAACAAAACTGCTATGAATATTTATTTTTTGTATAAACATAAGTTTACCTTTCTCTAGGATGAATGTTTATGAGTACAATTGTTTAGTCATATGGTAGTTACATATTTAATTTAACAAGAAAATGCCAGGCGCCTGAGTGGCTCAGTTGGTTAAGTGGCTGACTTTTTGTTTCGGCTCAGGTCATGATCTCAGGGTCATGATCTCAGGGTCATGAGATCGAGCCCCGCATCAGGCTCCATACTCAGCATGGAGTCTGCCTGTCCCTCTTACTCTCCCTCTGCCCCTCTCCCTGCTCTCTCTCTCTCTCTAAAGTAAATAAATAAAATCTTTATAAAAAAGAAAAGAAAAGAAAAGCCAAAATGTTTTCCAGAGTGGCTGTACTATTTTATATTCCCACCAGAAATTTATGAATTTCCAGTTGCTCCACATCCTCACCAGCATTTTGTGTTGTCATTGTTTATTTTAGAAGGTGATGCTTTAATGATCTCTAACCAATAGCTCACACGTCATCTTCCTGATACAGTTATATCATAATTTTGTTTGGATCAATATTCTGCTTTTACATTATTATATCTCAATAGATGATATTCACTTTTAAGCCAAGTAATAATTTATATTTTCACGCATAGCTTGTCAGTTTTTCAAGTTAATATTTTTTTTTGCTTTCAGTTTTTTATGTTTTTAGCTTGTTTCTATGTGTTTATCACTAATGTATTCTTCCTAAACCTCCCCCAATTGTTTAAATCATTTTGCGACACATTCAAACACATCAAGCACTCCATCCATTCAACCTTCTTGGAGACCTCTCTCTAGTAGCCCTCTGACATGCTCCAGGCTTCACTGGTTGCTTGCCAAGTCTGTTACATGCCTATCATCTCTTCACCATCATCCTGGAGTTTTCCGTCACCACTCTCTTGAGTTGGGTGCCCTGTTCCCTGAATACTATTTTCCTTTCTCTTGGCCTCATTTAAGTGGAACACATTCTCTCAGGTAGTTTCCTGGGAAAGGGCTTGTGAGTAAAAGTTTTCAGGCCTTGATTATCAGAAAATGCCATTAATTTATCCATACAAAAAAAAAATCAATAGTTTAACTTGACATAGATTAAATCATTTTCTCTTAAATCTTGAAGCCATTTCTGCAAAGTTTTCTACCATCCAATACTCTACTGAAGAAGACCAAAGCCATTTTGACTTCTTGTGTTCTGCATGTATACTTTTTTTTTCTTTTATCTTTTTTCCTCTTTGGAAGCTCTTGGAATTTTTCCTTTACCCCTTCTCTTTGGTATTTCCATATTTTTACCTTATCATAGATGGTATTGAGAAGTAATGGGACCTTTAAATCAGGGAAATCGTATCCTCAAATTATATAAAATTGTCTTTTTTTTTAAAGATTTTGTTTATTTATTTGACAGAGAGAGACAGCCAGCGAGAGAGGGAACACAAGCAGGGGGAGTGGGAGAGGAAGAAGCAGGCTCCCAGCAGAGGAGCCAGATGTGGGACTCGATCCCAGAACGCCGGGATCACACCCTGAGCTGAAGGCTGACACTTAACTACTGAGCCACCCAGGCGCCCCAGGTCCGTAATATTTGAACACTACAAGCCCATGTTTGATGGGCTTGAGCTTTAATATATTAAATCCTTAAAATACCAGAGTGGGAACAAAGGCTGTTATAACCATGTTAACTGATCAATAGTAGTATATATTTTAATGCAGAAAAAATAGATACTAAGAATTTATATTGCTATATGCACTAAGAATATACTTAGGAACATGTATTTGAATACATATTATTGTGCGTGTGTATATATGTGTGTGTGTGTAATGTATAAGACCATATTGACCTTTCCAACTGGTTTTCTTCATATGTTAAATATCTAGCCACCTACATAGCATGATTATGAGATTCTAATAGAATGCTCTTTCTCCATTCTGGCATCGTGGTTATCCTACAGTAGGCGGCATAATACAGTGATTATGGAGAAAAAACTCTGGAGCCATACCATCCAGCTACACATCCTGGCTTTGCTACTTACTAGCAGTGTAACCTGAAGCAATGTATTTAACCTTTTTGTGCTTCAGTTTCCCCTTCTGTAATATAATAACAGTAACTCTATAGGGATTTATGGAAGATTAAAAGGATTATTTTTCATAAAGCACTCAAATAAGTGCCTTACTGTGTAGTAAGCACCATATAAATATTTGTTAAATGAAAAGAAAATTTAAAAGATCATTAACTGGTAACTATTATTAAGGTATACAGTCAGTAATTGGGATATCTCAGTTGAGTGCTTTTTCCATTACTCACCTGCAATCTGGGGTCAAATTCCAAATGAAAAAGCTAGCTTTTATAAGGTCCTAACCTTAGTAAGATATAGTATATATTTCCCATTTATGTAGATTGCTTTTGGAATATATTTATAATTGAATTGCCAAAAGTACTGATTTCATCAACTGATTGCTTCCATCTGCAACATCTCATTAAAGAAGAATTAAAAGAATGTGCTGAACTCTTTCCATGTCCTTCTAATACAGTGCTTTTAAGTGGAATAAACTATTTTAGTCCATTGGAATCACACTTAGTAAACTGTTGTGAATAATCACCTTACTTATTACCAAGATGTGAATTTAGTGGAGGCAGGCTCAGTCGGTTGGGTGTCTGCCTTCAGCTCAGGTCATGATCCCAGGATCCTGGGATTGAGCCCTGCATCAGGATCCCTGCTCAGTGGAGGGTCTGTTTCTCCCTTTCTCCCTCCCTCTGCCTTTCCCCCTGCTTGTGCTTGCACTCTCTCTCTCAAATGGGTAAATAAAATCTTTAATTTAAAAAAAAAAGATGTAAACTTAGGGTCTGAGAAGACCCTTTTAAGTTTATTTTGGGGGCTGAAAAATTCTGTAAGGGAACAGAGTAGGTGAAGAGAGAAGAGCTGGGAATCTCAGCAGAATCATTAGCCAAAGACATGTGGCATGACGTATATATTCTTGTTAAAGAAAATGGAACCAATGAAAATTTATATTAAAATTATTATAGCACACATGCATGCATGTGTACACTCAGACACATACACACATACACACACCAAAAAGAACCCAATTCTCAGAACATAGCCACATATTGGACATAAAGTAAGAACCTAACCTAAAACAATCTCCCATAAAAATACCACCTCTCCAGCTGTTTGGCAATACTGTCAAGTGTATTGCCACCTATGCTCTAAAACATGCTCTTAGTTTCTTCTCCTAAGGTCTTGTTTGCATTCTTCTTGTCAAGATTGAGGATAGTCTTCAAGAGAGAATAGCTAGTCTGTGCTCTCATGCTCTGAAGCCCTTAAGGAAGAACACTGCCATAGGTGATATTTGGAATATTTAACTTTCAGTGCAGCAAGGGTACCGACCAATCAGAATACATGCCAGTTAGAATGAAACCCCTATGGGTATAGGAAGGCTGAAGTTCAGCTCCAGATGAATTAATTCCCAGCAGTACAAAGGAGATCTAGGCTGTGTTTCTTAACTAGACTCTACTGAAGACTTACTGTTAGGGGAGATTACTTTCCTGTGCTCTGGACAAATAAAAAACAAAACAAAAAAACAACACTTTTAGGGCCCAAAGACCCTGTCAGGGAACAAGAATTCTTGTGCCTTTTAAGGGCCATTCTAGCTAGACTAAGAACTGAATTGCCATGAGACAGATGAATAGGAGAAAAAACAATTTAATAGCATATGTATGGGGAATCCATACAGACATGGATATTCCAAAGAAAACCAGGCAAAATGAGGTATATACATCATCCAGAACTAAGGAGAAGGGGATAGGAGTCTGGGATTTCCGAGGAAAAGAATGCAATTCTCAGAACAACAAGAAAAGCAAATTTTTGGTAATTAGATGTTTGTCCTGCCATACGAATGGGTAACTCAGATAAAATTTATCTCAGCTAATAACACTTATTCTGGGAAAGATCCCCAATTTGGATTCTTCTGTGTACTTAAGGGAGGGGCAAAATCTTCTCTTAAGCCCAAAGGGTCTCGATTGCCTTCAGCTCAGAATAATCTTCATGCCACAGTGACCATCTTGGAATTCCTTCCCTTGACCCCTACAATTTTCTCTTGTGACACTTCCCTGAAGTTTCACATATTAAACGCTGAGCTGGTAGGTTGTTTCATCTCACTGAACCATCTCTCTCTCTCTCTCTCTTTCTCCCTCTCTCTCTCTTTTTTTAAGATTTATTTATCCAGGGATGCCTGGGTGACTTGGTCAGGTAAGCATCTGCCTTTGGCTCAGGTCATGATCCCGGGGTCATGGGATTGAGTCCCGCATCGGGCTCCTTGTTTGGCAGGGATCCTGCTTCTTCCTCTGCCTCTGCCTGCTTCTCCCTCTGTCTGCTGCTCCCCTTGCTTGTGGTTTCTCTCTCTGACAAAAAAATAAATAAAATCTAAAAAAAAAAAAAAAAAAGATTTATTTATCCATTCTGGGGATGGGAGGCAGAAGGCAAGGGAGAGAGAGAGAATCTCAAGCAGACTTCCCACTGAGAGCAGAGCCAAAGCCGGCTTGTTCTCATGACCCCAAGATCACCACCTGAGCTGAAATCAAGAGTCAGATGCTTAACCAAATGAGCCATTTAGGAGCTCCTCACTGTACCATCTCTTAGTCTTACTGACTAAGCTGTCATGAGCTTAGTCAGTAAGATGACTAAGCTCAGTGACTTAGTTCAGTGAGATGAACTCATTTTACTCAAACTCATTTCAAGGGGCAGTGATGCAAGTGTATTCTCAAAGGCTTATGACTCAAGTAGTCAGGTATTCAATAAGAGGCATTTCTGTGGAAACACAAGAAAAACAATAATTAATGATTACATCAAATATTAAGCAAGTTTCTTGGTTCTGAGGGTAGCCAGTTGAGAAGACTTCTAGATGTCAGACTCAAAGCATCATCAGGTAAAGTGAGGGCAGGTAGTGGTGATCTCAAAGATCTTCCTGGTTTGAAGTTTAAATGTTTCTGATGATCTTTGAATGGCCCACTGAGCAACAGGCATGATGATTGTCTATACATGAGCTATTGTGGCAATTTCTTTACATCAAGTCACTTATATTTAGTTTGCAGGGCTTCAGAAAAAGAGCAGTTTTAATTCTCAAATGATTCCAAGTCAGAAATGTGGGAGAAAAAAGTCAAAGTTGTAGGCATTGGAGCACACTAGAAGAAAGTAGGGTCTAGTCTAGTTCATAATGAATAGTATTAAAATGTAATAGCTACAAATGTGTGTTATTGAAACACATTTTCTGGGGCACCTGGACAGCTCAGTCAGTTAGGTGTCTGCCTTCGGCTCAGGTCATGATCCCAGGGTCCTGGGATTGAGCCCCACATCGGGCTCCCTGCTCGGTGAGGAGTCTGTTTTTCCCTCTCCCTCTGCCCTTCCCCCCCACTTGTGTGCTCTCTCTCTCTCAAATAAAAAAAATCTTAAAAAAAAACACGCATTTCTCTCTATAATCACTCTCATTTTTACCAAAGATAGCCAAATTAACACTAATTTGTTTAATAAGTCTAGTTTCAAAAAACTTGGCTTGATTATTTCCATAAGTGCAGCAAGAACAGTGGTTGACCAAATAGACTCCTTAAAACCTGCTTTGCTTGAACTTTTCATAAAGAATCTCTAGATTGAAATTTTAACAGCCTCTTGAGGTCAGAGGCCAAGTCAAAGACATCCATTAAGACTTTGCCTACAATACCTATAGATTTGGATGAATTCCTCTCTTCTCAAGGTCCCCAAAATATCCTGAGCTTTTTGCATCTGCCAAGAAGTGACCTTCTTTACTCACCTGGTAAGGCTGCTGGGAACTCTGAAAGCAAGGTATCAGGCTGAGATTTCCAAGGGGCTTTCTTGGCTCCATAGTCAACCTTAGTTCTTTAAAGCTGTCTGGTTATATCTGAGTCTATACATGTCTTTCTCAGATGTGACATTCCAGTCAAAGCCTTGGTGAAATAACCTGTGTTTCCAGTTGTGTCCTGTTACAAGAATTGAGTTTTATTGAATTTATGCAAATACATATATTGCCATAAAAATATAAGGGTACTCACTGAGAGTTTTTGAATTCTGGAGGTTTCAGGTAGGAAGAAAAGATAAATGTTCCAATTTGTTCACAAAGGTATGTCTTATCAAACTGCTGTAAGTCGGTTAGCTTTAAGAGGAAAAGTTTTATTAAATCTGGGAAAAATAAGACATTTTTAAAAAGTCGGCAATTTTCAAATAAGAAGTTATAAAAAGTACAATTATCTTTCTCAGTTCACTCAATCCCATGATATTAATTCTTGTTCTGTTTGAATCCAATTTTTTTCACTAGTTCTGGAAATTTTTATCTAGTTCAGTTTTATGATCTTAAGGTTATCAGAAACCTGTACTCGGAATTTTTTCCTTGAGTCTCATTGAAGATGAAGCACATTTGCAGAAAACTTTTATAGAGGCTTCTGAGTAGAAGTATAACTGTCTGTAAATGATAAAAAACTTTAAAATGGCCATGGTTACAGATCTGATTAGAGTTCATGGCAATGCATTTGACAAGGAAATTTGATTATTTTGTTACACACAACACTTCAAGAATTTTTTTTTTTAAAGATTTTATTTATTTATTTGACAGAGAGAGAGATAGCCAGTGAGACAGGGAACACAGGCAGGTGGAGTGGGAGAGGAAGAAGCAAGCTCCCAGCAGAGGAGCCTGACGTGGGGCTCGATCCCAGAACACCGGGATCACGCCCTGAGCCGAAGGCAGACGCTTAACGACTGCACCACCCAGGCACCCCAACACTTCAAGATAATAACATATCAGGACATCAGATTGCTAGGAGTTTCATGTAACCTTAAAACATTTATTATCATAACATATCTGCACAAATATAAAGAGTTTAATATCACTTATTGGACAAGTGTTTCCTGTGTAATTTAACATACCCAATAAGTCTGATTAGTCTAATTTCTCACAAAATGTTTTTCTTGAAATGTTCCAGGGGCCCGCTGGAAAATTCCAGGGCGATTATGGTCAAAAGTCTTCATGTTAGAATTTGATTTGGGGATTATGTGAACAAATATCAAAAAGTTTGAACATTTGATTGAATAGGATCACAGATCATTATGGAACAGTATTTACTTATCCACTTAACCGCTTGTGACAAAAAATATCACAGGCAAATACAGGAGCTTTGCTTAAATTTGGTAGAGTACTCTTTGGTTACTGATCCATTTCCTCCCAGAGGTAGACTTTATTTTCTTTTGTCTGTCTTTTATGTTGTTTGTCATCAGTTGCTGAAGGACATCTTGGAAGCCAAAGATGTAAAACTGGTGGGCGCGAGTCAAGCATTTGAAAGCTGTTAGAGTGCTTACCCCCTCAAGAAGACGCCTGTGATAAGGTAAATTGGTCATCAAATAGGTTAGAATGACACTAGGTTATCCGCTAGAACACTCTGCAACAAGGTACACTGAAAAACAACACAGTCTCCAACCCCATGGCACATCCCTCTTTAGCATTAGTTTGGTTCCAGGAGACCCAAGGCTTAACCAGGGCTGTGAATGTTCATATGATTGCCTTTTACCTTTTTCTATGTCCTAAGAGCTTGGCTTTGTGACCAATGAAAACATTCTCTTTTGTCTCCACATCCAGATGGTGCACTTACTGGGGTGCACCTTGGTGGCCAGTCCAACAGACTGGGGATCTGACTCTGACTCTCCCTGTCCTTCCCCTGCGCCCCACATCCCAGTGGTGCCAGCTCTTTGGGGTGTTTATCATAAGGTTCCAGCCCATGGGAACCTTTGTCATCTCAACCTTCATTGCTTGATTAGTACTGGAAAGTTCCATTCTAATATCCCCTACCCAGTGTCAGAGATTAGCACAGCTATGACTGGAGGTGTCTCATATTTTTATGGGAGACTAGAAACAGTTTTCACTACACCATCCTTACCACCTGTGCAACAAAGGCTTTTGCTTTCTTAGACTAATTTTGAGAGTATACTTTTAGATCGGGGGGCTGCATCATCTATGCCCCCCCACTTTGGATACCTCTTGTGTCTTGGTTAAGCCATTAAGGTTTAGATCTACTTGTCAATGGCCACAGGATGGATTCTTTAAATTGCCTATATGTAAAAGAAAACTATTCTTTATAGAGAACTCTTAATTATCTTATTAGTGTAATGGCTAGCCTTAGGGACTCCCTTGACAAGAGTTAAAATCACAGAAATTAGACTTAAGACTTAAAAACAAATATCCAGACCCAATGTAAATTCCCCTTAAAACCTGCCTCATCTGTTTTTTTTTTTTAAAGGCACTTTTTTAAAGAAAAGATTTATTTATTTATTTATTTGAGAGAGGGAGAGAGCAAGCGAATAGGGGTAGAGGAAGAGAGAGAATCCTGAAGCAGACTTTCCACTGAGCAGGGAACCTGACTCTGGACTTGACGTGGGACTCGATCCCAGGACCTTGAGATCATGACCTGAGCCGAAGGCAGACACTTAACCGACTGAGCCAGCCAGGCGCCCCTCATCTAATTGTTTTAACTTACCTTACCCTACAAGATTTACAGGGAGCACTCAGACCTGTTCTCTAGGTTCATAGTATACTGATTGCTCACGTAAATTCTGATAGCCAGGAAATCAAAAGCACTTGAGACTGGCAGTAAGACTTGCTTTGCTCATATTTTGCAGGGATCTATAATCAGGCTCTGCCAGCTTCAGGCATTCTTATGCAATGCCCTATGCCTGTATATCCTAGACACCCCCTCCCCACTGCAAAAGAATTTGAGTATCCTGGATATTAGCAAAATCTTTTAAATTACAAAGCCCTTTTATCTTCACTCTGAAAACATCCTAACAAATTGAGAGAGAAATTTGAAAGGTTTATGACTATTCACTACCCCCTTCACAGAGGAAACAGGTCCATAATTTCTTCTAGGTCCTCCTATAGAAGATCTGCAAAAGGCCAATATTCAGGGAGTAATAGAAGCCAAGGTTGAATTATGTATCCAGAAAAAGGCTTTTGTTAAAATGCTTCATACAGACTTCACAAAGATAAAAATCTTTTGATTCCCATTTTAGTTAAAAATATCCCTAATATAAAGAAGCAGATTTAGTTAAAAAGGCAGGCCAGTCCCTTGATATTTAGGCTATAATCTAGTTCTTTGGGGAATCAGAAATAACTGTTTTTCACATCTCTACGAAACCAGAAATACAACTCTAGGAGCAAGTCTAGGCCACCTATCTTTACCAATCTCCCAACCATGCCTATTCCTCTTAAATAATGTTTGTGGATATTATGAAAAATCAAAATATTGGAACAAAATTGTCCATACTTAATTGGGAACATGTTAAATTTTAAATTGCAATTACCCTGAAACTCTAAGGGAAAAAAATGCACTTTGTTCCTTAAAATTATAAATCTAATGTCTTTGAAATATAAACACAGTCCACCATTGTCTAAGACTGAAAAAAACAGAGGGGAGAAGAGGCCTTTTGGAAATATAAACTGCTAGAAGGGCTCTTATCCCCAGACACTAACATCTGGTTTAAAGACAGGTGTGCACCAAATCTCACCTTGGAGAAAACGTGGATATCTGTGCATTTGCGATGTAAATTTCCTACCCCCATTTTCTCTGGAACTTAAGTGCCATTCTTTGAAATACAAAGAATAAGGGAAAACATAAAGATTTTCAGAATTAAAAAAAAAAAGGAGGGAGGTGTTGGAAATTGGGCCTTTAATGTCCTTCCCACAAATATTAGTAAGAACAAAAGCTATAAAGATTGTAAAAAAAAAAAAAAAAAGATTGTTTGCATCTTGTCTGTGTATGTATCCATATATATTATAAATGTGAGATGATTTCTCTACCTCTGGATGGTATTGCTAAAATTCATTTGTAAAGGTGGCCTATTTAGTTGGTTCGAAGGCAAGCACTTGTAAGGGTATTCTAAAACTCAGAAAGATAGAAACTAACCCAAATGTTTTTTCAAGTTCACATGATCTGGGAAAATATTTGCTACTAAAGCTAAGTTAAGATTGTTAGTTTAATTAAAATAAAAAATGTCCCTAGAGTTATGCATTAAAAGCAAGACCTTCATTCTACCTATGTCTGAGTAGTCACATAAGTTCATCACATCTCTGTAGCAAATCTGTTAAAAAAAATAGATTAATGCTTGACTTTGTCTAATGCTTCACGAAGTTTTGTGGGTGATCTAAACATAATTAAGAAAAAGTAAATAGGGGCGCCTGGGTGGCACAGCGGTTAAGCATCTGCCTTCGGCTCAGGGCATGATCCCGGCGTTCTGGGATCGAGCCCCATCAGGCTCCTCCGCTGGGAGCCTGCTTCTTCCTCTCCCGCTCCCCCTGCTTGTGTTCCCCTCTCTCGCTGGCTGTCTCTATCTCTGTCAAATAAATAAATAAAATCTTAAAAAAAAAAAAAAGAAAAGAAAAAGTAAATAGATGTAAATAAGATAAAAAAGGTTTGTAGATAAACTTTTAAACAGCTTCCAAAATCTTTGGTAACCTGAAATTTTAAAGTTTTGCTAAGTTAACTCATGAATTAAGTTAAATTTATTGAATATCTAGATTATTTCCAAAGAAGATAATATAATGAAACATTAAATACTAAACATAGGTTTATCTACTTTTGTCTTATTACAAAGAAGCTAAAGTGAAATATAGCTCTATTAGTAAACTTGGTTTGTGCTTTATTTAAAAAACTGTGCTATGAAAAAACACATTTCTTGAAATTATGATATATATTCATAAATTTGATAAGCTAAAGAATACTGGTATAAGAAAAGAGTTCACAACTGCTTACTGCTTAGTTTTCAGTAGAAACCAAGGTTTCTAAGAGTTAAGAACTCTAATAAATATAATTAAGACTACTAGAAATATTAAGGGAAGCAACTCTGTATGCAAGAAAAGTAAGATGTGTTTTTTAGGGAAAAAGTAGGAGGAACGAGAATACCTTTTGTTGAGAGGAAGGAAAATGATTTATTTCTAAAGTGAGGCTGGTTATTTAAAGAGAGAAATCTTAGGACAAAATCTGAATGTAAAAAGCAAAGTTTCAGATGGTTTATGGAGAGGAAATCTTTAGAAGGGAATTTAGTGTGTGGTCAGTACTGGCTAGGATTAGAATAAATCTAAGTAAGTAATTTTTTAATATAAAAAATAGACTGGGCCAAAATGGCATATTTTTCTCTTTGTTAAAAAGACAGATAGCTTAGGGGCGCCTGGGTGGCACAGTCATTGGGTGTCTGCCTTCGGGTCAGGGTGTGATCCCAGCGTTCTGGGATTGAGCCCCGCATCAGGCTCCTTCGCTGGTAGCCTGCTTCTTCCTCTCCCGCTCCCCGTGCTTGTGTTCCCTCTCTTGCTGGCTGTCTCTCTCTGTGTCAAGTAAATAAATAAAATCTTTAAAAAAAAAAAAAAAGACAGATAGCTTAAATGATCGATCTGCTTTTAACAAGAATTGTAAATGTTTTTCTTTGAAGTTATCGTCTTAGAAAATAATGATTCCATATTTTGCCAAAGTAGTTTTCTATATTTATCAGGTCTTTGTTTTACTGTAGAAAACTGCCCCTCCACCCTATTTGTGCTCGCTCTCTCTCTCAAATAAATTTTAAAAATCTTGGGGCGTCTGGGTGGCTCAGTTGGTTAAGTGATTGCCTTCAGCTCAGGTCATGATCTCTGTTGCAAATCTGTTAAAAAAAAAAATAGATTACTGCTTGACTTTGTCTGACCCTCCCCTCCTTGTGCTCTTTCTCTCTCATTCTCTCTCTTTCAAATTAAAAAAAAAAAACCTTAATAAATAAATAAAAACTTGAAACAAACAAAATAAGTAAAACAAAATATCTTTTTTTAAAAAAAAGATTTTATTTATTTATTTGACAGAGAGAGAGAGCACAAGCAGGTAGAGTAGTAGGCAGAGGGAGAGGAAGAAGCAGGCTCCTCACTGAGCAAGGATCACGATGCGGGGCTCAATCCCAGAACCTTGGGATTGTGACCTGAGCCGAAGACAGACACTTAACCAACTAAGCCACCCAGGCACTCCAATAAAATCATATCATAAAAAAGATTATATTGGGGGCACCTGGGTGGCTGAGTTGGTTAAGTGTTCTAGAAATTCTATGATATTCCTAGAAATATGGTATGCCCTGATGTAATATTGAAGGTTGTATGTCACAGAAATAACCAAATATGCTTGCTAATTGCATCATAATGAACTCTAATCAGCTCTTTTTTTTTTTTAAAGGATTTTATCGGTTTATTTACTTGTTTGAGAGAGAGAGAGAGAGCATGAGCCAGAGGAGTGGCAGAGGGAGAGAGAGAAAGAGTCTCAAGCAGACTGTGTTGAGTGCAGAGCCCGACATGGGGCTGGATCTCACGACCCGGAGATCATGACCTGAGCCGAAATCAAGTCAGATGTTTGACTGAGCCAACCATGACCATTTTTAAGTCTTGCCATGTACAGTTACTGTTTTATCTGATGCTATTGCAAATGTTTCATCTTCAGTGAGACTCAGTGAGACCCAGAAAGAACTCATGAGTACAGTTTTCTCATAAACCTTAAGATTATAAAACTGAGCTATGTAAGAATTTCCACCTTTGATGAGGTATTAATAGGAGTACAGTGAGATAAATAGCGACAACGCATAACTCTCTCTCTTGTTCAGCTAAGATATAGTCTAGGGCCATGTTTTTCCAGGACAACTTTAGCAAGGGAATCTAATGATTTTTGTAGGTTAAGCAAGGATTCAGCAATTTTGTTAGCCGAGATAGAGTTTGGGACATACTGCAAAGCACATGGTGGGCAGCAACCCCCCAGCACGGCAACAACATATAACCAAAGAAATATTCATCCCCATCAGGGATGTCACCTGTGGTCACATATTAGTCTGGTAAATAATTTTAGGGAGCTAGCCCAATGTTTAGATTCGTTAGCAGGATGAAGGGAAAGGGGAATCACCAAGAGGGCCAGAGGATACTGTTTTGGGATGGAAGAATTTATAACACAGTCCGTGGCCTAGGGGACTCCATCTAATTTGCAAATAAAGACAAACCCAGCCAGAGCACAATGACAAAAGGTGGAGTCCCCTTCTGGTCTTAGCAAGAATCAGCCCACTAAAAGGACAGCTCATTCCATCTGGTCTCTGCCCACCTGAACCTGGTTGTGAATATTGTCCATAGGTGGAAAAGAAACAGACTGTTGTTTACACAAAGAGAGTTGGTCCTTTTGGGGAAGGTGGCTCCATGTGATATCTAACTGGGGAGTGTATACCTGTTCTCCGTCCATTGAAAATTATTTCCTTTAGTACAGTGATTAAGAGGGACTTTGAGACATGAGGGTGCCTTATGATCATTTTGGGAAAATCTAGCGATTCTAACCCTGTACATTATTGTATGGGCCTTAGTGATTAGAAACCAATCACCTTCAGAAACTCTTGAGGTGTTGTGAATTGGGTGGACCAAGGAGTCTCCATCGTCCAACACCCATGGGGCTTTTGGACAACGTATCAAACACTTGGCAGCACCTGCAGCTGTGGCCAAAGTCTGAGGTACCCAAACTAGTGCATTGTCTTTCCAACCTAGGGAGAAAGAAGACATGATTACTATAGAGCACAGAATGAACATAAATGTTATGGGTTCTTTTGTCTAAAGAACATATTCAGGACATATTTTAAGTCCTGAATAGGATGGCTTTCCCAGTGGGGGGATTTGATGGTCTCTCCTTCTATCTCCTCCTTTTCTGCATATGGGCACTGTTTAATTCTTGTGTGATGTATCCACGGTTTCACTTGTCTAATTATAAGAAGGAAAGGGTGGTTAGTAGGATGGCATAATGTCCAGTCCATTTTTCAGGTAATTGTTAGTCAGGTCCATGCTCTTTCCAAGTTTTTAACAAGAGCTTGTCCCCATGTTGAAACAGGTACAATGTTTTTTCCAGGGAGGGGGCCGTCTCAGAGGAAGAAAACTTATGAATAATGGTTAATATTTGGTTCAAATGTTGTACATATTGTTTAATTTTTGTTTCTCCCCCTATCTGGGGAAGGGGGGAGGCAGAACACAAGAGGCCAGGAATAGTTTCCCATTTACACTGATTCACAGGGGCTCAATCTGAGCCCACATCTAGGTGCCACCTTAAAGTGGAGAAGGGTAAGCAGCAGCACCCTATCCTATGTTAAATGAGTTTCTTTTTTTTTTTTTTAAGATTTCTTTTTTTCTTTCTTTCTTTTTTTTTTTTTTAGAGAGAGAGGGAGAGATAGAGAGAGAGAGAGAGAATCTCCAGCAGACTCCCTGCTCGGTAGGCAGGGAGCCCGATGCATGGCCCAGTCTCACAACCTCAAGGTCATGACCTGAGCCGAAATCAAGAGTCAGTCATTTAACTGACTGAGCCACACCCAGCAGCCCCTGAGTGAGTTTTTGTTTTTTTGGTTTTTTTTGGAATTTCAAAAGACAACTTTATCCAGATAAGAACCTTTCAAATAGAACAGAGATGTTAAGCGGCAGTTATTAAAATACCCTGAGTGAGTTTCTTGATATAACTTTGCAGTGGTCTTTTTCAAAGTATGGTTCAGTTTCTGTTTTTCCCGTTGACGGTGGTCTCCATGAAACATGGAGTCTCCATTTTACCTGTAGCGTTTTACTCACTTGTTGAGTGACTTCAGGAATGTATAAGGCACCATTACCACTCTGAATAGAGGTTGGTAGGCCATACCTGGATATCAAATCCTTTAGAACTGGGGCTACTTCAGACACTCTTTGCATTTGTGTGGGTAAAGTCTTGACACACCCAGGGAAGGTATCCACAAACACAAGTAAGTACTTAAAATTTCTTGGCACCCTAGGCATAAAATCCACTTGCCAGTCTTCAAAAGGTTATGCACCTGAATAGAGTCTTAGGATTGTTCCAGACATAAAAGGACATACAAGAGTAACTGAAAGTTATTTACTGTTCCATCTTTTGGAGACATGGTCCACATAAATGAGGGAGTACTATATCCAGTAGGGCATCTTGTCCATAGTGGGTGCTCTCATGCAGATGTTTAAGGACTCAGTAAAAGAGCACTTCCGGTAAGACAATCAGATCATGTATATTGAGTTTCCAAGTAGAGGTGTCATCCCACTTAGTAAAAACCCAATTGTGGGCATGCTTTTCAATGGCCTCAGTATAGCAGGGTTTAAATCCACTTAAGTCAAAACTAGGAATCACTGCTCCAAGGAATGGTCAAGTTTTGATTGCTGCTGTCCTGACTGCTTTATCTGCAGCTTGGTTCTCTTTTGCTTCATAAGAATGGATCTGTTGATGGCCTGGGCCATGCATTACAGCCACCTCAGGTGGTAATGCCACTGCTTCTAACAAAGCCAAGATTTCCAGAGAATACTTAATGTCCTTGTTCCCTGAAGTAAGGAGTCCCCTTTCTTTCCAGTGAGTGCCATGGGCATGAATTATCCTAAAGGCATATTTAGAAACTATATAAATGTTCACCTTTTTTCCTGAAGATAGCTGCAAGGCCTGGGTCAATGCGATCAGCTTGGCCTTTTGGACAGAAGTCCCCGGGGAGAGGGCCTTAGCTTCTCTTACCTGTTCCATGGTGGCTATGGCATTTCTGGCTTTTCATTGGACATTTTCCATGAAGCTAGTACTGTCAGTGAACAGGTCCCAATACATATCCATCCATCCTGCCTGAGAAAACAGCCTTGAGAATTTCTAAACAGTCATGTTCTGTCTTTGAGTCCTCTACTATTGGAAGCAAAATGGCGGGGTTTAATATTCCTGACAATCTTAGGGTTACACTGGGATTATCCAATAGATAATAACCTGATATGTGCCTAGGTGCCCTGCAGTAATCCAACACTGCCCTTTTGCTCCAATAATGTTAAGACTTGATATAAATACAAATACAGTTATGGGCTGTCCCAAAGTAAACTTTTCAGCTTGAGTATGTCACAGGTAGCTGCCGCTGCTTGAAGACATGGGGGCTACTTTTTTTTTTTTTTTTAAGATTTTATCTATTTATTTATTTGAGAGAGAGAGAGAGCAGGGGGAAGGAGAGAGAATGAGAGAGGGAATCCCAGGCAGACTCTATGCCGAGCATGAAGCCTGATGCAGGGCTTGATCTTACAACTCCAAGATCATGACTGAAGCTGAAATCAAGAGTCAGACACTCAACCAACTGAGCCACCCATGGGGGTTGGGGCACTAACCTTTTGTTGTTGCATCCAATTGCTTAGAAAAATAGGCAATGTGTTCGGAATATTCCCCAACATCTGAAGCACCACACCTAGTCCTAGACTCTGTCTTTCACGAACATATAGCTTAAAAGGTTTATTTGGATTCAGCAGACCCAGGGCAGGAGCTGTCATCAGTTTTTCTTTTAATGAATTAAAAGCTTGTTGGCACCCAGATATCTAAATCATAGGGTCTGTGTCTGTTTCTTTAAGAGATTTATAAAGGGGCCTAAATATTAAGCCAAAATTAGGTATCAAATTTGACAAAAACCTGCCATTCCTAAAAATCCACAGAGTTGCCTCCAATTTTGGAGCATTTTGATGTTCACAATGGCTTCTTTCTTTCTTTCTTTCTTTCTTTCTTTCTTTCTTTCTGAGAGAGAGAGAGAGAGAGAGAGAGAGACAGCGAGAGCGGGAACACAAGCAGGGGGATTGGGGGAGGGAGAAGCAGGCTTCCCACAGAGCAGGGAGCCTGATGTGGGGCTTGATCCCAGGACCCTGGGATCATGACCTGAGCCAAAGGCAGATGCTTAACAACTGAGCCACCCAGGCACCCCTACAATGGCTTGTTTCTGATCCATCATTAAGCTATGAATCCCTTGACTAATCTGGAAGCCCAAGTAGGACACCTGTTGTTTACATATCTGGCCCTTTGAAGAGATACTTTATATCCAGTGTGCCAGGTGGTTTAACATCAGGATTGTGTTTGAGAGACCGTGTTCAAAATCAGGGCTGGTGATCATCGAATTATCCCTGTACCGGAGGAGTATCCCTTGAGCTACTTGTAGTGTTCTTAAATCTTTGGCCTGCACCTTGCCAAATAAAGTAGGCAAATTCTTAAACGCTTGGGGTAATACGGCCCAGTGGTATTGGGAAATTGTTTTCGTTTTTGGATCCTATCGTTGAAAGGCAAACAATAGCTGAGATTCAGAATCCGATGGAAACCCCCCAAAAAGGCATCTTTTAAGTCTATAAGAGAAAACCAGCCATAATTTTCTAGTATGATGGTCAAGAGGGCATACAGTTTTAGTACAGTAGGGTGAATATCCTGCACAGTGTCATTAAACGTCCTAGGGTCTTGCACAAACTGATGCTTGGTGGTATGAGGTTTTTAAACCAGAAGTCTGGGTGTATTGTATAGGGACCAGCAGGGTCCGATGAGTCCATGTTTTAAAAACTTAGTCAAAACAACTGGATACTTTTCAGTGCTTCCATTTTTAAAGGGTATTGTCTCTAATGGACTGTTTTTGCATGTTGTTTTAATTGTACGTGGATAGGGGTAGCATTCTTTGCTTTTCCTCGGCTTCCTCATCCCACATGGCATTACTTACACTTTTGTAGATTTTAGGTGGAAACAACTCTTCTTCGGTTGGAAAAGAAGAGCTTTCTCAGGAGGCGCCTGTAAGTGGAACTACTGTTGTTGGGACAAGAATGTTATCTGGGCATTTACTTTGAATCACAGGCCTCTCCCCAACAGTGGAATGGGGCAATCAGGTACATACAAGAAACTATGTTTTAATGTCTCCCCCCACCCTTTGACATTCTAAGGACTACAACAACACAGGACATTGCGCTTGTCTGGTTATGACCACAACAGCCGCAAAACTGTTGCTTTCCTTTGTCATCTATCAATTTAAAACTCAATCAGTGGTGCCTGTATTGACTAGGAAATCAACCAGTTGTTTCCCCACTGTCAATTGTACCCAGGGATCCTGTGGGGAAATGGAAATCAGAGCTGTTCTAGCCAGTGGAGGCCCTGGGCAACCTCAGTCCTCATCCTTGTTCGGGACCCAGGAGGTCATCTGCTTCTGAGGTCACCTTTTATCTGTTTTCACCTCTTTAAGTTTGGGACACTCTTTCGTCCAGTGCCCTGGTTCCCTGCAGTAGGCGTACTCATCAACAGAGTGGGATTTTCTTCCATTCCCCTGGGTTTGGCCTTTCTGGGGTGGCAGGGCTGTGCGAAACAGAGTAGCCTGTTTCATATGCTTTTTATCCCTATAATTGAATATCTTTTTTTTTTTTTCTTTCTTTCCTTTTTTTTTCTTTTAAGTAGGCTCTGCACCAAGCTTGGAGCCCGACGCCAGGCTTGAACTTACCAACCTGAGATCAAGAACTGAGCTGAGATCAAGAGTTGGATGCTTAACTGACTGAGCCACAAAGGTGCCCCCAATTGAATACCTTAAAAGCAATGTCCGCCAACTATGAAGAGTTCATACCTACTGCTCCCTCAACCTTCCTCACCTTCTTTCCTATATCAGGGGCACTTTGTCCAAGAAAGGTCATACGGACCATTCTCAGATTTTGGAAGCCTCAGGATCCTCATCAGTATATTTTCAATAGGCTTGCTAAATCCTCTGCAGACACTCAGAGGGATCTTCATTTAATTTTTGTTGGGTTGCCTGGACTTCATTAGGACTTTTTTGCTTTGGGACCCCTTGCCTTCAAATGAACCAGTCCTTCAGCAACATTTGGGTCCCAACCAGGTTTGACGACCGGGATTGCCCCTGCCAGTAATGGAGTATAACCTGGATTTTTATCATACAGGTGCCGACCTCCTTACGTGTTTTATCAATCACTAGGGTTGCTCATTGGCTTTAAGGAGAAAACAGTCTACACACCTGCCCAAGTAGGCTTGTGAGTGGTAAAAATAATAGCGAACAATTCAGACATTTTCTGAGGATCCCCCCCCCCATAAGTAAGGTTTGAATTTTTCCAATGTAAAAGGTCTGAGTTAAAGAAAGGACTGTATGTCCAGTAATATCTGGTAGGCCATCCCTGGGGATTCTTCCCTAGAGGATATTGCTGCAAAGGAAATTGCCCTGTTCCAAATCAGGGTGTCTCCTGCCCAAATTGGGTGCTTTGGTGGGTCTTAAAAGGGTAGACCATTCCTGCCCCTAGGGTATAATGAGGTGGGGAAGAAACTGAGGCAGATGGGGCTCTGTGATTATCTGTGGTTGGGGCCAGTAGAATTCACAGGGCAGGGGTTTCAAAGATTGTAACAAGCCAAGTTCCTCATTTTATTTTTCCTCAGTAGGCCTACTGTCCTCACACACTTTAACTTCTGGCTTTCTTTGCGTCATGAGCATAGAGCGTTCTGCACTGAATCTATGTTATATAACACCATAAAAGCCTGAATATATGAAATTTTATCCCATTTACCAGATCTTGGACAGAATAATTCTAATTGGAGGGTAGTATAGCAATTTACCGACCCATTCAAAGGTCATTCTTCTTCTGATTCTAGTATATCCACAGGCCATGTGGTGTTGCAATAAAAAATCATCTTCTTCTTAGTCATAGGCTTATAACTATATGTAGACCACACTGCCAAAATGTGCCCCAAGGGACTGTTGGAGGGGGTCAAGTAGTGCTTCTCATCCTGGAAAGAGAATAAAGGAATGATTAGGAAATAAAGAAACCAAACCAGAGTCCTCTTCCAAATTCTAGAAAAGAGAAGCCTAATTCCTCAGTCGTCTACCATTATTTCACCTTGCTTGGTACCAAGTGTTGGACAGTTTAGCCCAAAAGTGGAACTCAGAGGGTTCTGGCAAGCACACCAACACTATTTCCGCCAGAAGAATGAAGCTGGATGCTTCCCAAGTGTGTTTATCTTTTCAAACCGTATGTGAAGTGGCAGCTGCATCAGCAAGGAGAAGATAGGGAACTACCCCTTGGCGACCCCTGCGAGGCAGTCCCACTGCTGGAAGAGGCTGAGGCACTTAGCTGATCAGGATTCTGTTAAGATGGTTACTGGACAAAGCACCATATCCTTCCTGGCTGGCTTGCCAAAAACTATTACTGATTAATCTAGCATAGTTACTACCTCAGGATATGAATGGGTGAGCCCTGGCACACTGCCATGGCCAACTGCTCCATCCTGGGGAATTCTGAGGGGAGTGGACACATCAGAAGCATAGCTCCTGGCTGGGTTTGCCAACTTTGTTGCCGAACAAAACTCGGTTAAAACTCATTGGATGAGGGTGCCTGAGTGGCTCAGTCGGTTAAGTGTCTGCCCTTGGCTAAGGTCATGATTCCAAGGTCCTGGGATTGAGTCCTGCATCAGGCTCCCTGCTCAGCAGGGAGTCTGCTTCTCCCTCTCCCTCTGTTGTGTGTGTGCTCTCTCACCCTCTCTCTCTGTCAAATAAATAAATAAAATCTTTAAAAAAAAAAAAAAAACACCTCACTGAAAGAGAAGCCAATAACTCAGGAGATGAGGGTTTGGAAAAGAGAAAGGGAGAAATGTATTTTGGGTGCCAGCAGCCAGAAGAGGTGGGATGCTCAAGACTTAACAACCAAACTCTCCACCAGCAAGATGGACACCTAGAGTTCTATAAGGAGAGCTGGGCAGTGGGGTACATGCAAGAGAGCACATGGTCAGGTGTGGGGTCGTATGCCTCCAGTGGTGATCATGGGCAGGGAAGAGGACGTGGAGTGTGGTCTGCTAGGCATTCTGTGGCTATCAGGGCTTTTCTGATAGCAGTTGGAATATTCTGGTCATTACAAAACATCTTCAATACCTCAAGAAAGTGCAATAAGGAATAAGAACAATGGGTTTTAGTTAGAGCATGAGTTAAGTATTCTGGTTCATGATCTCTGGTTTTAACTGTTGGGGTCTATAGCTGAGCAAGAGGGCTCAATGACAAACTGACCTATAGCAATCCAATAAATTATATTATAAGCAGAACTGAAACTTTTATCTTTCTCCCTACCTGAAACCTCCAGAATTCCAAACTCGCAGTGAGTATTTATATTTTTATGGCAATATATGTATTTGCATAAATTCAATAAAACTCAATTCTTGTAACAGGACACAACTGGAAACACAGGTTATTTCACCAAGGCTTTGACTGGAATGTCACATCTGAGAAAGACATGTATAGACTCAGATATAACCAGACAGCTTTAAAGAACTAAGGTTGACTATGGAGCCAAGAAAGCCCCTTGGAAATCTCAGCCTGATACCTTGCTTTCAGAGTTCCCAGCAGCCTTACCAGGTGAGTAAAGAAGGTCACTTCTTGGCAGATGCAAAAAGCTCAGGATATTTTGGGGACCTTGAGAAGAGAGGAATTCATCCAAATCTATAGGTATTGTAGGCAAAGTCTTAATGGATGTCTTTGACTTGGCCTCTGACCTCAAGAGGCTGTTAAAATTTCAATCTAGAGATTCCTTATGAAAAATTCCAGCAAGGCAGGTTTTATTTATTTATTTTTAAAGATTTTTATTTATTTATTAGAGAGAGAAAGAGAGAGCACAAGCAGGGGGAGGGGCAGAAGGAGAGAGAGAGCAGCAGACTCTCCACTGAGCAGGGAGCTCAAAGCAGGGCTCGATCCCAGGACCCTGAGATCATTACCCGAACCAAAGTCAGAGACTTAACAGACTGAGCCACCCAGGTGCCCCATAAAGCATTCACCTAAATGATCAGGCCAAGTTTTTTTTTTTTTTTTAACTAGACATACTTTGCAAGCAAATTAATAATAATTTGGCTATCTTTGGTGGGAAGGGGGGTGATTATAGAAAGAAAATGTATTAATAACACACCTGTGTAAATATTAGATTCCCAACTACTGTTTATTTTAACTGGACTAGATCCTGATTTCTTCTAGTTTCCTGCCATGTCTGGCTACAACTCGCCGAACTGTTTTTAATTTTTCTTTCACCTTTCTGTGTTGGATACATTTGAGAACTAAAACCGCCCTTTTCCGTGAAGCCCTGAAAACTAAATATGAACAATTTGATGTAAACTTCAGAGAAATCACAATAGCTCCTGTATAAGACATTCATCATGTCTGTTGGCCTGTGGGCCACTCAAAAATCACCAGCTGCCTTGGAACCACAAAGCAGGAAGATCAGATTTCTATAGCCTGCTTTCCCTCTATCTGAATCTGCTTCGACTTCGGCATCTAGAAGTCTCCACTGGCTATCCTCAGAACTCCGAAATTGATTTATATTTTGATTCAGTCATCGTCCATTGTTTTCTTTTGTTTCCATAGAACTGTCTTTTCAATACCCTATTTCTTGAACCATAGGCCTCATTGGAGAACACGTCTGCCTCACTGCCTCCTGATGTGAGTTAAACTGAATTGACTAACAGACTGGTTCAATATGATGGAACATAAAACCAATCTCCTTCAAGGAGGCGACTGAACATTTCACATGTGAAACTTCAGAGACGTTTCAGAGGAGGTAACTGTAGGTATCAAAGCAGCCTCAAGATGGGCTTTGGCATGAACTTGATTTTGAGTTAAAAGCAATCAAAACCCAACGAATTAGGAAAAGCTCTTTAAGTCCTTCTCAACTGCCTGCCAGGACCAGGAAGAGAGGTATTAACAGAGATTCCTCTTTATCTAAGAATCTCATCTACATAAGAAAGCAACCTTTGTTTTCCAAACATCTCCTTTCACCTTCTTGCTAATAGGCTTTCTCCCCTTTGTATCCTCAGACTCAACCCCTCTAGGTGCGTGCAAGCTTCCAGTTGCCGGTCTTTGGAATTTCCCTGTCCGTGTAGATTTCTCTTTAGTCCTCTTACAGGATTTTTTCTCTGTCGGTGCCCGTGGTTCTTGGCCACGCCACTTAGAAGAATGAAGAGGTAGACCAGGCAGAGTGGTGGGCAACAAAGCAAGGTTCACTGAGCGACAGCAAAGTGATAGCACAAAGTGCCAAAGGAGGGAGGGGACCCAGAAGATTGCCACCAGAGTTTCTAAGTCTAGGGGTTTTTATGGGCTTGTTGGCGGTGGTTTTCTTCTGATTAACCCTCCCTGAGACTGTCATCCAATCAGGTTGTCATCTATCTGTCACATGGGAAAGGATGGAGGGCTCCTTCCAGGGTGGTGTAAAATCCTTTTAAGGGTGGTTTCCTCTTAGGGTGGGGGGCCCATTGTCCCTGCCTGCCTGTCTTCCAACTATCCTTCATTAGTATGTACACTGTTGAATTTTATTTTCTCCTGTTAATCTGTCTCATGTCAATTTGATTCTTGGTCCAACTAGAGAGATCTTGAGGATAAAGGAAATTCTTCCTCCCCAACAATGCACATGCAAGACACTCACACACAAACACGGATTTCTGTTGGATATATTGGCAAGTGAGTGAGAGCTAAATTTTGAATCTTCAAAGCCCAATGCTTTTTATTTTAAATCACAATTACATCAAGAACGTCTTGCTATCAGAATTTCTTTTCTTATTTCATTGCTATAAAAGAAATACCTGTTATTTGTGTAAGTGGCGTGTAAATCTGCATGCAAGAGAGTTTACTGCGGGTTAAGCTGAAACACATAAGAGAGATAAGGAGAAGAAGCAGGAGCAGGAGTGCGGAGATGAGGAGGAAGAGACGAGATAAAAAATCTTTCAAAGGCTTCTTCAAGGAGGCGGACATGGAAGAGAGTTTCTGCTAAATTCTTACAGGGTTGAGAAAGGCATTTTATGCAATATTGACTTATATAGTGGAATTGGATATACAACCAATTCTATTTTCCCCGACTATTAAATAGGGCCACAGCTTTTCCTTCCTTGCCCCTCTCCCCAAGGCCTCCCCGAAAGCAGGAATTGCTGGAATTCCTGGCATACTTTAGTTTCAAAAAGTCAGTGTCCTTTTAAAGATTTGCTCTTTATAATGAAAAATCAGCTACTTACAAACTTATAGATAAGGAAAGCCTGCAGAAAATGAATATATCAAATTATATATACACAGATATATATTTCTTTTAGAATCTGTAATTGGAAAGATTTTTTTCATTACCTGTTTTACAGGTTTTCCCTCCCCTTTGGTTAGAGAATGGGTTTTTTAATTGTCTCATTTATTTTGCCAGTCTCAGAAGTCCTTTGGAAACAGATTTTTTATTCTATTTCAAATAAGTAATACAAAAGAGGTTCTGGGATTCACTGGGGTCAAACAGGAAATAGAGTACAGATTGGAAGATAAATGAATTGAGGATTGAAAGAGTCTTGAATCATTTGATGAACAATAGCTTTCATAATCACCACTTTGGGCCTTTTTTTCACATTGATTTCAGCCATCAACTAGTCACATTTATCAGGTCTTGATTTGATGGTGGTTGGATTTTATAACTCAATAGACATCAATATCTTATAGCCCAATAAAATTTGATACAGAGCCTTTACTACAAACTAGCCCTGTCTGAAACACTAGTGTTATCCGGTTCACCAATCAAATACTGAACGCTTAAATAAATGCTAGAAAGAAATGGCGTTTTTTACTTCAGCAAAAGCATAAACTTAAAGAGAGAAACGAGAAAGGAGGAATTGAAAAGGTAGGACAAAGGCAAAGGGTGAAAATGCAGGGCATGTTGAAACTGAGAACAACTGTTGCAGGAGTCTTCACATCGGGCTCCCTGCTCAGTGGGGAGTCCACTTCTCCCTCTCCCTCTGCCCCTGCTTGTGTTCTCTCTCAAATAAATAAATAAAAATCTTAAAAAATTTTGAAGCGCAGTTGCTGAATCTACTCACCTTGTGACTGCCCAAGATGAGCCTCAGAAGTTCCCTTGCTTATTAAACCTGCTGCCTACTGGTCTGGGGTGGCCTGCCTCTTCCTCCCCTCTCTCCTTTTCCTCTCTGTATTTGGGGCGGGGATGCAATTTCAAATTTCAGGTAGCAAACCAACACCATTCTTCACTGACTGTTCATCCAGGACCTCTCTCTCGGCCCCATAAGGCCATCCATTCCTCCTCGTGTGGGTCCCTCCATCTTCAAAACAGCCAGTGCATTAAATTCTTCTTGTGCCTCCAATTCATTCTTTCCCTCAGGACCCTGAGTACTACTTGCCACCGGGTGTTTGTGCCCGGTGAGCACGAAGGACAAAGCCGGAGTCACCACAGCAGTCTGGAGGTGGGAAGGGTTGGCAGGAGTTTCGGATGGCTAAATCAAGGTTTTGCAAAAGTTACGGTGCTCAAGCTGATGAGGTGGTGTTATTGCAACCGGTCCCCTTCATGGGAGTATGCTCTTCTCAGTTCCTGCCCTGTAGTGTTGTCTGTATTGATCAGGTTCTGCTTTTCTAAAGGGACTCAAACCAACAGTGGATTAAATAAGATTTCAGTTTATTTTTTTTTTTAAGATTTTATTTATTTATTTGAGAGAGAGAGAGAGAGAGCACGCACCAGTGGGGAGGAGAGGGAGAAGCAGCCTCCCTGCTGAGCAGGGAACCTAATGCTGGGCTCCATCCCAGGGCCCTGGGATCATGGCCTGAGCTGAAGGCAGACACTTAACTGATGGAGCCACCCAGGAGCCCCAGATAAGATTTAGTTTTAATTCTCTCTCAAAAATCCCAGCAGGGCTGGTGGCCTTGCTATGTGATCTTGTCAGGGCTCAGTCTCCCTCTATATTCTTATTCTATCTTAAAGTGATCAGATGGCCCACCATAATAATTGCAGTGAGCCGGAAAAGCAGGATAAGAGGAAGGAGAAGGTATCTTTCATCATTTGAAAACACCACTGTAAGGGTCCAATTCAGAAGTGCACCCATTGGTTCCATTAATACTCAGGACTTATTTGCATGGCCATGTCCAGCAGCAAAGGGGGCAGTGGAATGTAAAAAATGTAGTCTTAGTCTGTATAGCCATATGCATATTGAACATTCCTACCATGATAGAAGGGGAAAATGGATTCTGGAGCACAGTTAGCAATCTCTGAATAGATGTCTGTATGTAGTAAGACACACTTGTTACTAGCAATTGAGAAGCTTGTATCCTTTGGCCAGATTCAGCTGGTGGCTTTCTGTCATTCACTCTATTCCGTCTAAAATAATGGATTATTTTTCTCTTAGTTCATGTTACTGATATTAGGGAATGAGACTTCCTGTCTCCTTCAAGGGTCCTTCTGGCTGGACTAAGAATCACATTGACATGAGACAAGTTAATAAGGGGAAAACAAATTGAATGGCATACATATGGGGAATCCACACAGACATGGAAATTCCCTGTACATACTATTAAATTTGATTTTCTGCTGTTAATCTGTCTCATGTCAATTTAATTCTTAGTCCAGCTGGAAGGAACCTTGAAGGGGACAAGAATTCTTGCTCCCCAACAGTTGGCACAGGTGGCAGGATACTTTAACTCACTGAACGCTGCTCAGCTGGGACCCTGCTGCAGCTGAGAGATTGTTGGGACATCTGACACACAAAGGCAGAAAGTAACGTTTCCTATTATATCAGCCTCCCAGAATCTCTAGCTGCAGGGTCTCATGTAGCAAGAGTGGCAAGAGTCCTTTTTCTCTCCCTAAATTTAGATTAGCAGGAGAAAGTATTTGTGGAACTAGTTCCTTGGGCTAAGGAACTCTTTGTCTAAAATTAAGTACTCTTTGGTTACTTCTTTCTTTCTTTCTTTCTTTCTTTCTTTCTTTCTTTCTTTCTTTCTTTCTCTTTCTTTCTTTCTTTCTTTCTTTCTTTCTTTCTTTCTTTCTCTTAAAGATCTTATTTATTATTTATTTGTCAGACAGAAAGCACAAGCGGGGGGTGGGTGGCAGGCAGAGGGAGATGCAGGCTTCCCTGAGCAAGGAGCCCCCAGGACCCCAGGATCATGACCTGAGCTGAAGGCAGATTCTTAGCTGACTGTGCCACCCAGGCACCCCTACTGATCCATTTCCTACTAGAGATAGACTTTGTTTTCTTTTGTCTGTGCCGTTTCTGTTGTCACCTGTTGCTAGGGGACATCTTGGAAGAAAAAGCCACAGAATTGGCGGGCATGAATTAAACACTTAAAAGCCATTAGAACACTGGCCACCTCAAGAAGATGACTGTGATAAGATAAATTGGTCACAGGACAGCTTAGACTAACTCTAGGTCGCCTACCAACTGTTACTAAACTTAAACTTCTCTGTGCACCTGATGTGCAGTGAGCCAGTGTCTGAGACACCAGTTTTGAAGCCAAGAAAGCTTCATTGTCCGAAAGCCCAACAAGGAGGCAGGCGATCATTCCCAAGACTGCCTTGCCCTGTTGAGCCTAGGGACAGCTTACATATGTTTGGGGAAGGAGGTGAATATATGAGAGGAGTATGTGGCATCTCCTGAAACCTTGAGAGAGGGGGTCCTTGAAACAATCTGGAGCTATGCATTCTTCTGAACAATGAAGTGCCTTTTGGGACTTGGTACAATCAGTTACCTCTGTTAACTTTAAGACAAATGTTACTGTCCAGTCCCCGTTGGATTTCTACAGTTAGTGGGTAAACAGGGAGTAGGGGCAAAAAAGGAAAAGTTAATGATTGTTCATGCATGAGGTTAAGAGGTGCATAAAACGTAAGTAGGCAAAGAGACAGAACGTGGAGGTAAATTAATAATTCAACTAATACAACTATAGTTCTACTTATGCTTTCCAAACAGGTCCGGACACCACGAGTCCAGCCTCACCAACCTCAAGAAGCCTCTGTGTAATGGGGTACACTGTAAAACAACAGAGTCCCCAACCTGACAGCACATTCCTCCTAGGTATTTGTGTGGCTTCAAGGGACCCAAGGCTTAAATAAAGCTGTTAGATTTTTCCTTTTGCCTTATTTTGTGTCCTAAGAGCTTGGCTATGTGACCACTGTGTATATTCTCTTTGGTCTCCACCACCCAGAGGGGGCACTTACTGGAGTGCCCATTGGTAGCCAGTCAGATAGACTGGGAATCCAAGTCCACCCTCCCTGTCTGGCTGTGCCAGCTCTCAGGGGTATTTGTCATGAGAGGTTCAAGCCCATGGGAACTTTAGTCATCTCAACCTTTGTTGCTTGTTAGTGCTCGAATGTTCCATTCCAGGAGTGCCTGCCTTGTGTGACAGATCAGCAGGTCTGAGACTGGAGGTGACTCATGTTTTCATGGGAGAGCAGAGGCACCATTTCTGCTACACCATCCTTACCACCTTTGCTTTCTTAGACTAATTTCAGGAGTTAACTGTTGGATCGGGGGACTGAATCATCTATGCTCTCTCTGGACTTCTCTAGTGTCTTGGGTTAAGCCATTAAAAGGCTTACTGGTTTAAGTCACTATTAATAGATCCTACTTGTCAATGACCAGATGATGAATCCTTGATATTGGCCATATATATATAGAATAAAGAGCTCTCGATTGCCTTACTAGTATAATGGCTAGCCTTAGGGACTCCCTTAACAAGGTAAAAGAACAGAATGTAGACATAAGACACAAAGAAATGTCCCCATCCAATGTAAATTCCCCTTCTTAAAATCTGGCCACATATGCCTATTTTAGCTTCGCTTTCCCTACAAGACTGACAGAGATCACTCTAACGAAATCTCTAGGTTCAAAGTATACAGGTTGCTCATGTAAATGCTGGAAGCCAGAGAATGAATTTAATAAAAGCACCCAAGACTGGCCATAAGGCTCACTTTGTTTCTACTTTGCAGGACTGTGTGATCAGGCTCTGCCAGACACAGGTTTTCCTATACAGTGTCCTTTGCAAGAATATCCTGCACCCCTCCCACTGCAAAGAAATTCATGTCCCCTGGATAGCAGCAGAGCTTTTAAATTATAAAGTCTTTTTACCCCTCCTTTCAAAAGATCCTACTGAATTTAGAGAGTAATTAGATTATTTGACTATATTTACAATCTTCCCTTCACAGAGGATCTAGATGACCAAAATTTTTCCTAGGCCTTCCTACACATGATTTGCAAAAAGCCAATATTCAGAGGCTAATAGAAGCCAAGGTTAAGTTATGTACCCAGAAAAAAGGCTTTTGTTAAAGTGCTTTATACAGACTTTACAAAAGCATAAAGCTTTCAGTTCCCATTTTAGTTAAGAATTCTCCCCGATATAAAGAAGCAAATTTAGTTAAAAAAAAAAATGAGCCACTCCTTTGATATTCAGGCTGTAATCCAGGTCTGTGGGGAATTTAGCAACAACTGTCTTTATTTCACAAATCTGTAACCAGAACTACGACTCTGGAAACAAGTTAAAGCCCACCTATTGTAACCAATCGCCAGACTTCACCTATTCCTGTCAAAATGTTTGTGACTATTATAGAAGAGCAGGATATTGGAACAAAGTTGTTTTGTACTTTAAAAAAAGGAGGGGAGAGACAGGAATATGGCAATGGAGTTGTATTCATCTCACGAATACAACTAGACAACTATCGATTCATCCTAAATACCCTAGAAATAGACCCGAAGACTGACAGAACAAACTCCACAACTAAAGGGAGAGATGAGGTCACATTAAAGGAGGTAGGAAGGAGCGCCTGGGTGGCTCAGATGGTTAAGCGTCTGCCTTCAGTTTCAGGTCATGATCTCCAGGTCCTGGGATCGAGCCATAAGTTGGGCTCCCTGCTGAACAGGGGAGTGTGCTTCTCCCTCTCCTTCTGCCCCTCTCCCTGCTTGTGCTCTCTCTGCCTCTCTCTCAAATGATTAAATAAAATCTAGAAAGAAAGAAAAAGAAAGAAAGAAAGAAAAAGAAAGAAAGAAAGAAAGAAAGAAAGAAAGAAAGAAAGAAAGAAAAAGAAAAAAAAAGAAAGAGCCAAGGTGTGGTTTAGGGGAGAAACTGATCCTGGCCGCAGAAAAGGGTGAGAGAGATTGGAGCACACGGTGCACAGAAGAGCGTTTCCCCATAGCCACTGCCTTGGAATAGTAAGGGGGACTGAATTTCATGACTTCTTGCAACCAGCAGGGCTTAAAGCCGGAGTTTTAAAGGTCAGCAGGATTGGCTGGGATAGAGCCTAGAGGGCATTGCCAAATTATGGCAACAGCCCAAGTGTCCCTCCACTGATGAATGGATAAAGGAGATACACACACACACACACACACACACACACACACACACACACACACACACAGAGGAATATTACTCAGCCATTAAAAAGAATGAAATCATGCCACTTGTAACAACATGGAGTTAGTATGATGCTAAGTGAAATAAGTCAGTCAGAAAAAGACAAATACCATATGATTTCGTTCATATGTGGAAATTAAGAAACAAAACAAATGAGCAAAGGGAGAAAAGAGAGAGGCAAAGAAACAGACTCTCAACTATACAGAGTAAAGTGATGTTACCAGAGGGGAGGTGCAGGGAAGGATGTGTTACATAGGTGATAAGGATTAAGGCGAGCACTTGGTTTTTTGGTTTTTTTTTTTTTAAGATTTTATTTGTTTATTTGACAGAGAGAGACAGCCAGCAAGAGAGGGAACACAAGCAGGGGGTGGGAGAAGAAGAAGCAGGCTCATAGTGGAGGAGCCTGATGTGGGGCTTAATTCCAGCACCCTGGGATCACGCCCTAAGCTGAAGGCAGACGCTTAACGACTGTGCTACCCAGGCGCCCCTAAGGAGGGCACTTGTGATGAGCATTGGGTGATGTATGGAAGTGTTGAATCACTATATTACACTATATATCACTAATATTACATTGTATGCTAAGTGGAATTTAAATAAAAACTTGAAAAGAATAAATTAACGTTGCTGAAAAAGAAAGACATATATGCTTATATAGGCATAGAAGAGTCTGGCAGGATAATAAAAACACTGGCAGGGGCGCCTGGGTAGTGCAGTCGTTAAGCATCTGCCTTCGGCTCAGGGCGTGATCCTGGCGTTCTGGGATCGAGTCCCACATCGGGCTCCTAGGCTGGGAGCCTGTTTCTTCCTCTCCCTCTCCCCTGCTGTGTTCCCTCTCTCGCTGGCTGTCTCTCTGTCACATAAATAAATAAAATCTTTAAAAAAAAAAAAACAAAAAAACACTGGCAACAATAGCTGCTTCTATATTGTTTTTGAAATTTGTAGCATGTACCTATATTGTTTATTAAAAATTAATACAAAAAGGTAAATTTTAAATAATAATTACCCTGAAACTCTAGAAAACAATATTTTTACATTCTTTCTCTGTCCCTTGAGATAATAAGTCTTGTCATGTCTTTTAAATGTAAACACAGACCACAATCTACTGAGACCTGGGGGAAAAAAGAGAAAGAGGCCTTTTAAAAATACAAATGACTTGGGGTGCCTGGGTGGCACAGCAGTTAAGCATCTGCCTTCGGCTCAGGCAAGCCCCACATCAGGCTCTTCTGCTATGAGCCTGCTTCTTCCTCTCCCACTCCCCCTGCTTGTGTTCCCTCTCTCGCTGGCTGTCTCTGTCTCTGTCAAATAAATAAATAAAATCTTAAAAAAAAAATACAAATGACTGAAGGAGCTCTTATGCCCAGACTCAAGAACCTTTGGTAACAGAGATATGCTCCAAATATCCACACTGAAAAAAAAAAATTAGACACTCTCCCTGTGCCTTTGTGATATAAATTTTCTAACCCCATCTTCTCTAAGACTTAAGAGCCATTGTTTGACATGAAAACTTTAGGGAAAAGTTTTTAATATAAATAAATAAATAAATAAAGCAAAGTATTTAAAAATTGGGCCTATAATGACCTTTCCACAAATATTAGTAACATCTTGTCTGTGTATTATTTGTCTGTGTGTGTCCATGTATGTTGTAAATGTGAGATATTTTTCTATCTTCAGATGGTATTGCTAAAAATAATTCATAAAAGGGCTCTATTTAGTTGGCTTGAAGGCAAGCACTTGTAAGGATTGGGTATTCTAAAATTTAGATCCAAACTAACCTAAATGTTTTTTAAGTTCACATGACCTGGAAAAATTTTTGGTATAAAAGCTTAAGGGTGTTGGCTTAATTAAAATAAACATGTCTTTAGAGTTATCAGCATTAAATATAAAACTTTTATTTTGCTTACCAGAATATGTGTTTATTGTGTTTACCAAAAAGTCGTTTACATTTATGGTATCCAGTTGCAAAATTTGTCAGGAAAAAAAAAAGTAGAAAAATATTTGACTTTAATGTCTTGTGAAGTTTTGTGGGTAGTCTAAGCATAATTGTTAAGAACAAGTAAATTAAATAGATGTAAGATTAAAAGATTGTAGGTAAACTTTTATTTTTATTTTAAAAAGATTTTATTTATTTATTTATTTATTTATTTATTTATTTATTTATTTGTCAGAGAGAGAGAGAGAGCACAAGCAGGGGGAGCAGCAGAGGAAAAGGTAGAAGTAAGTTCCCTCTGAGCAAGGAGCCAGATGCAGGGCTTGATCCGAGGACCCTGGGATTGTGACCTGAGCCAAAGGCAGACGCTTAACCAACTGAGCCACCCAAGCACCCCAAGGTATCTCAAATTTTAAAGTCTTACTAAGTTAAATGATGAGTAACATAACTTCATCAATAATCTAGATCATTTCCAAATAAATAAAATAATGAAACATTAAGTTCTGAACATGGTTTATCAACTTTTGTCTTTTTATAGAGAAACTAAAGATAAATTTGAGTCCATTAGTAAACATGTTTTATGCTTTACTGAAAGATCATATTATGAAAATACATTTCTAGAAATTGTGAAATGATGTGGGAAACAACGGCAGAAGAAAAATTATGAAATTTCCTTACTACTTACAGCTCACTGACAAGTCCCTGAAACACGCACAGGGACGATCCTCTGGAAATTGAGCTGTTAATCCTCTGCTAAGGGCAAAAGGCAATCTTAGGATCCTGTAAGTCTACATTAACATGTAAAAATTCCTTTGGAAACTTCCTTGATCTCTACACCCCAAGATACATGTTGGCTATCATCCCCCCAGCATATGGCCCACCCATATACATCTGGAGAGTCTCCTGAGTTTTTACTAAACAGTAACAGATAACCTTTTCATAACAATAGCTAGCCCCCTCAGGATCCCGGAAATCTTGTTTCCAAAATATCTGGAAGGCTTAGGCTATCCCTAACCCCCTCCCAACTTGAAAGTATATAAAGTACAAAATGACCCCAGGACATCTCTCTCTTTCCAGTGCTTTAATAAAACCACCTTTTTGCACCAAAAGACACCAAAGACACCTCAATAATTCTTTCTTGGCCGACGGCTTCGAACCCTAAAGTTTCTTTCCTACATCATAGAATATATTCATAAATTTGCCAATCCAAAGAACTCTGGTGTAACAGAGTTTACAATTGCACACTACTTAGTTTTTTTACTAGAAATTAAGGTTTCTAAGCATTAAGAATTCTAATATACGTAATCAAGACTAGCAGAAATAATAAGGAAAACAACTCTATGTGTGAGAAAAATTAGATATGTGTTTTTGGTAAGAAAAAATATGAGGAATAAAAATATATGCTAGTTGAGGGAAATGAAGATAATTTTGTGCTAAAGTGACGCTGGTTATTTAAAGACGAAAAATTTAGGACAAGATCTGAATGTAGAAAAAGAAAGTTGTAGAAGGTTTATGGAGAAAGAATCTTTGAAAAATTTTATGTGTGATCAGTACTGGCTGAAATTAAGATACATTTAAATGAGTAAATGTGTTTTAATTTCAAAAGTACCCTGGTGCAAAGTTTTTGTTTTCTTTGTTAAAAGTGCGAAGTTTTTTTTGAAATACTGATCTGCTCTTACTAGGGGCCAAGGGTAGGCAGCCCCAAGATAGGCCACTTTGGCATGAACATTATTTTAAATTAAAAGTGATGAAAACCCAGCAGATTCAGGAAAAGCTCCTTACCTCCCCCTCAACTGCCTGCTTGTATCAGGAAGAGAGCAATTAACAGAGATTCCTATTTACCTAAGAAACGTATTTGCATAATAGGGCAAACTTTGTTTTCTACCATCTTCTTTCACTGTCTTGCTAATGATCTTTCTCCCCTACTTATCCTCCAACCCCTGCCCCTCTCCTTAGCTCACATAAGCTTCAAGGTGCCTGTCGGAATTTCCACGTCTGTGTGGCTTCCCTGTACATATGTACACTATTAAATTTGATTTTCTCCTGCTAATCTGTCTCGTGTCAATTTGATTCTTAGTCTAACTAGAGGGACCTTGAAAGGCAGAGTAAATTCTTTCTCCTTAACATCCTCGTAAGGAATTATAAACAAAAGTTTATCTTTACATTTTAAGTTATCTGCCTAAAACACAATGATTCTATGTTTGCCGAAATAATTTCTTGTATTTTTCAGGTCTTTGGTTACTTAAGAAAACTGAGTCTGAATGTTAAAAGAGCAAAAAAAATTTTTATAATAATATTTTTTATTATATTATGTTATTCACCATACAGTACATCCCTGGTTTTTGATGTAAAGTTCGATGATTCATTAGTTGCGTATAACACCCAGTGCACCATGCAATACGTGCCCTCCTTACTACCCATCACCAGCCTATCCCATTCCCCCCCTTCCCCTCTGAAGCCCTCAGTTTGTTTCTCAGAGTCCATAGTCTCTCATGCTTCAGTCCCCCTTCTGATTACCCACCTTTCTTTATCCCTTTCTTCTCCTACCGATCTTCCTAGTTCTTATGTTCCATAGATGAGAGAAACCATATGATAATTGTCTTTCTCTGCTTGACTTATTTCACCTTAGCATTATCTCCTCCAGTGCCGTCCATGTTGCAGCAAATGTTGAGAAATCGTTCTTTTTGATAGCTGAGTAATACTCCATTGTATATATGGACCATAGCTTCTTAATCCAGTCATCTGTTGAAGGGCATCTCAGTTCCTTCCATGATTTAGTTATTGTGGACAATGCTGCTATGAACATTGGGGTGCATATGGCCCTTCTCTTCACTACATCTGTATCTTTGGGGTAAATACCCAGTAGTGCAATGGCTGGGTCATAGGGTAGCTCAATTTTTAATAAAAGAGCAAAATTTTGCTCACAAGTATGTAACCTGTATTTGCCTTTGATATCTTTTATTGTCTCTTTGGTTAAATGGATAATTAAATATTGTTCCATAATGATTTGTGATCCTGTTCAATCAAATGTTCAAAACTTTTGATATTCCTTCACATACTTCCCAAAATCAAATTCTAAAATGAAGTCTTTTGACTAAAATCTAACTGAAAATTTCCCATAGGCCACTGGAACGTTTAAAAAAAACTGTGAGAAATTAAACTGAATTGACTTATTGGGTATGTTAAGTTACATGGCAGCAACATTGTGCGAGAAGTTATATTAAACCCTCTTAGATTATATTTATGTAGATATAGTATTAAAATAAGTCTAATAAGAACTATATGAAACACTTAGCTATCTGATGTCTCGGTATGTTATTATCTTGAAGTGATATGTGTCACAAAAATAACCAAATTTCCTCGTCAATTGCATGGTAATGATCTCGACCAGATCTGTAACCATGGCCATGTTTAAGTCTTTTATCATTTACACACAGTTATACTTGTACTCAGATGCCTTCATAAAAACTCCCTGTAAGTTTGCTTCATCTTCAATGAGACAGAAAAAAACCTCTGAGTACAGGCTTCTGATAACCTTAAGATCATAAAACTGAACTAGGTAAAAATTTCTGAAACCAGTGGAAAAATTAGAGTCAAGCAGAACAAGAATTAATAATATGGGATTGAATGAACTGAGGAAGATAATTATACTTTTTATGACTTCTTGTTTGGAATATTGCTGACTTTTAAAAAATATTTTATTTTTTCAGATTTAAGAAAACTTTTTCTCTTAAGCTGACTTAACAGCAATTTTAATAAAACATACCTTTGTGAACAAGTTGAAACATGTACCTTTTCTCTGTACTTGAACCCTCCGGAATTCAGAAACTCTTCAGTGAGTATTCTTTATTCTTTTTTCTTTTTTTAAGGTTTTATTTATTTATTTGAGAGAGAGAGAACGCGTGAGAGAGCACAATCAGGGAGAGTGGCTGAGGGAGAGAGAGAAGCAGGCTCACCAGGAAGCCTGATGTGGGACTTGATCACAGCACCCTGGGATGGTGACCTGAGCCAAAGGCAGATGCTTAACCTACTGAGCCACCCAGGCACCCCTCAGTGAGTATTCTTATATTTTTATGGCAATGTATGTATTTGCATAAATTCAATAAAACTCAGTTCTTGTAACAGGGCACAATTGGAAACACTGGTTATATTACCAAGGCTTTGACTGAAATGTCATATCTGAGAAAGACATGTACAGGCTCAGATATGACCAGACAGCTTTAAAGAACTAAGGTTGACTCTATGGAGCCAAGGAAGCCCCTTGGAAATCTCAGCCTGATACCTTGCTTACTTTTTTTTGGAAATGACTTATTTTACATAGAAATTAGTGTTAATTTGGCTGTCTTTGGTAAAAAGAGGGTGGTTTGTAGAGAGAAAATACGTTTAACATTTTGATTTTTCTCCCATTTTTCTGATTGGAATCATTTGAGATCTAAAACTGCCTTTTTTCCGAAGTCCTGAAAACTAAATATAAATTACTTGATGTACGCTTCAGAGACATTGCCACAATAGGTCATAAATGGACAATCTTCATGCCTATTGCTCAGTGGACCTGTTTAAAGGACTGAAACAGTTGGTGAGAAGGGGGAAACAGTGGATTTGAAGGATAAATAACTGGCCAGCAAATGGAAAGGCCAGGCCTCTCAGAGTGAAAGTTATGTACGTTGGCACGGAGGAAGTGAAAGTATAAATACATATATGTAATGTGAGTATATATATTTCTATGTATGTTTATATATAAGCAGATATAAATATATTTATATCTATATATTTTTGTAAATATAATAAATATATAAAATTACACAGTATATATCTGCAGAGCTTGACTCCAAATTAATAAAGGTTCCTAGAAGCAGCATGTTGTGAAGTTATGGTAAGAGGCAGATTTAAGGCAGGGAAATACCACTCACCTAATACGTTTTAAAACTCTAAGACCATCACAGCAGATAAAGAATGAAGAGAGAGTAGGGATTGGGCAGTGTGAATCTGGGCTTGTTAGAAAGGTGCTCCTCTAGCTAGAAATGAAAAGGTTTGATCTCAGTCTTCTGAGCAACACCTCGGTTTCACAAATGAAGAAACTTAACACTAGAGTGGTTAAGGAAACTTCCAAAGCTTCTGTACTCAGTGTGTGGTCCTTGGACCTGCTGCGTTGGAATCACCTGGGACCTTGTTACAAAACAGTTTAGGCCCTGCCCCAGATCTACGGAAACATAATCTGCATTTTAACAAAAGACCCAGAGGATTGCTATTACAGTTTTAGTAACCATAGCCTAAAGGCCAAAGAGCAGGACACCCTGGGGGCCCTGACTCTGCTTCCAAGGAATTCCTCTGTTACTGTTCCATTTTTTTTTTTTTTTTTTTTTTTTTGCTTTAATAGACTCCGTGGGCACATCACTTTCCCTGCTCTTTAAGCTTTGTCTTAAGAGAGGTCCAGAAAATGCCCACCCCACAATGTGATCTTAAAATCCTGCCAGGCCATGACAAAGTGAGATGCCTCTGGGATCTGGGCTGTCATAGAACGTTTCCAGCGTCTCTGGTGACGCCTGCGATCCCTGTGTTCTTTCGCCTGCATTCTCTGTTCGGGAAAGCCGACGCACAAAGTTTGGGCTGCACCAATGGGGGTGGAGCTTGAGGCGAGCGCGCGGTGTCTGTAGGTTGCCTAGCGACGGCGTCCATACTGGCCCACTGTAGGTCAAGCCAGCTACCGTTTGCAGGCCACCTAGAGGGCCGCCATGGAGACTGAGAGGGGCTCCCTGGTCCCCGGGGAGGTGGAGAAGGAGGTGCAGCTGCGGGTAACCCCTTCGGAGGTGAAGTTCCTGAACGCGCTGGCCGGGAGGGTGTACCGCCTCCCAGTTACTGTACACAATCTCGGCCATTGCAGCCAGAAAATCCGGTTTCAGGAGCCCCTCAAGCCACAGGTAACACACTCGGGGATGGAGCAGGACCTCAGGAGCGTCAGGGCTCTGAGAACGCCTCCCCACCTGGGTGCCTGCTTTGTCCCGGAGAGTAGAGGCCGGGCTCCTGCGGGAATGGGGGCAGGATTGACCTTCCCAGGGAGCGGTGATATAGGTCTCTCGGTGTTTATGTGTGCTAGCCTTTTTGTTTTGTTTTGCTTTGTTTTGTGTTTTTACTTTTTTTTGGCTTTGGGAGACAGGATGGAGAAAAGTAGATCTAGAACCTCCCAACTTCATCATTCTGGGTTTGGAAAGAAGGGAAAGGGGGTTCCATGTCTGTCTCCTAACAGCCCAGATTTATGCATATATACTGTAGAATTACATTAACAAAATTCATATTCTAACAAACATTTGTTGAGCACCTACTATGCAAAATTAATGTTTCTAGAGGCTGTCCCAGTCTTCTGATTTAAAAATTGACAAAATTGTACCTCAGTCTGTTATTTTAGATCATGTGTGTGAGTGGATGTTTACTATGATCACCTGTTATCAAGAAAACTTTTGCTATAAGAAAGGTGATAAGAATTTTTGATATGTAAGTGATAAATGACATGTAAGTGATAAATAACCTGATTTTTTTTGGTGGGACATTCCTAATGATAAATAGTATTGAATGCAGCAGAACTTCTAGGTACAGAAATAGAAAGGTATCTGTAATTTTTTTGTTAAAATTACATATGTTTGTTTGAAAAATGTACTGTAATGAATAGAAAGACAATGAGAAAAAGGCCTTTCATGTTCTACTTTTTACACTTAAAATAATTGATGTACCATTTACCTACACTAAAGCGCACAAATCTCGGAAGTAAAGTCTGATGAATTTTTATATATTTATACACCCATGTAGCCACTGTTGTGGTCAAATCGTAGAATATTTCCACCACTCTAGAAGGTTCCCTTCAGTACCTGGAGTAATCACCCCATGGAGGTGACCACTGTACTGATTTCTAACACCACAGATTAGTTTTGCTTCTTCTTGAGTTTCATATAAATGGAATCGTGCTTTGTTCATTTTTATATGGGCATGTTTTAACAATAGTAATAAATATTTTATAATAAAATAGTACATCACAAGAGGCTATTTACTCTTTAAATCAAAAATGACCTGATTACTCCAAGTACTGTAAAATTAGGGAAAAAATTGATTATTTCACTACCTCACTGCATATTTATTGAACAATTGAAAGTATGTCTGAAAATCCCAGATAGGGGCAAACAGTATTTTATGGATGTCCAGGAGACACTCATATGGGTGGTTTTTGTGTAGTCAGGAGAAAAATGATATAATTAGTTTTAGTTTGTATCAAGTGTTATGAAGGAGAACTATTTAGATCACAAGTCTTGTCTTTGACAAGAGAATGGCCAGGTAAGCTTACTAGTTAGAGGCCAAAGTCATGAGCCCATTATCAGTGTGAACTTCTCTTTGTTGCAAGACCATATGCACTCCTGGTCCTTCATAGACATAAATGGAATTAGGAAAGAGATAGATGAGCAAAAAAAGTATTAACTGTCTTGCAGAGAAAATAAATAAAAACAAGATACTCTATAAAGAGCGTTGTCATCACCACTGTTCATAATTATTTACAAAATGATGCTCCTAATAGACAGTAGTACTTGTTTTCCGCCCTGGCTCAAGACGCTGCATTGTCTTTGTGTTGACTACCTATGATGAACCATATGCAGTGCTATATGCCATCTACTGTGGGTTGCTGGTAGAAAATAAAGAAGACACAGCCCTCATCTTCAGTGTTTTGCCAACTTGTGTGGCCGCTGGATCAGGCCAGTCTTACTTAAAATTAACCCCTTTTACCCCCATGGCTCAGACTCCCTTTTCTTCTTCTTCTTCTTTTTTTTTTTTTTTTTAAGATTTTATTTATTTATTTGAGAGAGAGAGCAACTGAGAGAGAGCACAGAGGGAGAAGGAGAAGCAGACTCCCCGTTGAGCGGAGAGCCGGATGTGGGACTCCTAGGGCCCTGAGATCACGACCTGAGCCGAAGGCAGACGCTTAACCAATGGAGCCACCCAGGCACCCCTAGACTCCCTTTTCTTTTGACCCGTGTTTTAATTCCCACCTCCTGCAAGAATCACCCTTTTCCAAACCCCACCCATCTTTGAGGGTCAAAGTGAGTTCTCTTTTGCTGTCTTATCATCTTATCTCCAAATTATTTCTTCCCTACTGGATACCAGTTGCATTAACAGACGTTTATTATAGTTTGGACTTGTGTCCTGATGACTCCTAGTAAATGTTAGTTTTACCTCCGGGGTCCGTCCATCAGCTCCTAGGTAGGGATTGTGTCTTACACACCTTTGCGTACCGCTCAGAGGGCTCAGCAACTTGTAGTTTGACCAA
The DNA here is from genome assembly GCF_002007445.2 of Ailuropoda melanoleuca. Classification (NCBI taxonomy): domain Eukaryota; kingdom Metazoa; phylum Chordata; class Mammalia; order Carnivora; family Ursidae; genus Ailuropoda; species Ailuropoda melanoleuca. The sequence continues at coordinate 30,826,074 of NC_048238.1, forward strand.
AAGCACATGCTGCTGAAGCCCTGGTTCCCCCTCCCCCTTTTTTAAGATTTTATTTATTTATTTGAGAGAGATTTTATTTATTTATTCGAGCCGGGGGAGGGGCAGAGGAAGAGGAAGAAGCAGACTCCTCACTGAGCAGGGAGCCCAGTGCCAGGCTGCTTCCCAGAACCCCGGGATCATGACCTGAGCTGAAGGCAGATGCTTGACTGACTGAGCCACCCAGGCGCCCCATCCTGGTTTTTCTTCTTGAAGATCCAGCTTCTTTAAAGGAAAATAGTCACACCTGATAAGTGTACTTCTAACACCCGCAGGCTTATGCAGGGAATAATTGATCGCTTGTTTTCTTACTGTTCTGTAATTGCAGGGGGATTGAGAGTTGGACTATATCTGATAGTTTTAAGGTATAAGAAGTTTACTGGAAGTGTGAAACTTTCAGACCATTTGTGTCAACCGATCACTCCCCTGCTCTATGTTCTTCATTGCTGGGAAGTACTGCTTAGACTCAGCCTGGCATGAAAAAGCCCTGAATAATTAATTTCAACAGCCCTCCTTCGTTACTGATTGAAGCTTTTTGCCCAGCAAGGCTAGCTTATTAATTGCCTGCTGGGAGACTATTTTGCTTATTCTTTTCTCTGTGTCTGAGATTTTCCTGCCTGCAAAGGGAGCACCTTACTTCCTTGTTCACATTTTATGACCATTCTCTAAGCCTAGGCCAAGTACACTCCTTTCTGGCCCATAATAATCATGCTTTCTCATGGATTTCCATGATACTTACGTCTCCATGACTCATAAGACAATTAATTAGTCCTTGGCTTGTATTCTTTAACTTTCTAGGGATATATAATCTTCCTTAAGGAGATTATATATTCAGGAAAGGGTCTCATTCCAGTTGTGGGGAAAGAGCTTACATTTTAGAGTCAAATAGATGTGTGATTTGAATCCTTATGGTCACAGTGACATTAGACATGAATTAACCTCTACAAGTCCCAGTTTCCTCATCTGTATTCTGGAAGGCTTAACATCGGCCTTATAGGACTGTAGAAGTATATGATATGAGATAAATGGTGTAGAAGGCTTGACGTCTTGTGAGTGCCCAACACATAGTAGTCCTTTTTATCCCTTCATATTTTTCTTGTAGTCTAGCAAATGGTTTACAAGAATGAAAGTGTTTTTTCCCCTCTTTATTCTATTTGTTTTTTATATTTCCTCCAAGTTTTGAATTCTAAGTCCCATGCAAAAACTGTATAAAATGCTATATGTACATGTGTATACATACATATGTATATGTATGGATGTGTTTGTATATATAGATGATTGAGCAACATTTTTATTAGATTGTGCTCTCCCTTTTTTCTCTATTTAAGTACCTCATACTTCTCAAGGAGGCTGTGAGCATTTACATGTTTCTCAACTGATTGCATTGTCAGTTTCAGTCCATGTACTGTTAAACGCATATCTGAAGGATCTAGAATCTGATACATACACGTATGGTAATTAAGTCTTTGCCTTTAGGGAAGGAATATTGTCTATGTATTGATATAGCTCCAGAAATAATGTATACTTCTAACTGCCGTTGCTCATATTATTTCCTTATTAGGAGTTATGATGTATCATTTGATTTTTTTTTTTTTCTCCCACTAAAGTTCAAACTGATTTTGACCAATCTGGATAAGGCACTTGCTTCTGGACTTCAGATGACAGCTATGGTGGAATACCATCCTGATAAAGATGAAGACACTTTTGACCAGCTACTTATTTCAATAGGAAAGAAAACAATAGAGATCCCTCTAGTTGGGTATGTATTCTCCATACTTCATGCTAACATCTTCAGCACTCTTCAAATAAAAATAAGGGTCAAAGTAATATTTTGTATTTTCTCTGGCTAATAGGACTTTTTGTATCTGTAGTTTCCTTACAGCTGAACTTAAAGGACAAATTTTTAGCAACCTGTGGTGTTTAAAACAAATAGAAGGCTAGTTTTCTGGTATTTTAAAAATTTTTTTGAATTTTAAGTTTTTAAAAGATTTTATTTATTTAAAGATTTATTTATTTGAGAGAGAGAGCATGGGGGTGGGGAGGGGCAGAGGGAGAGAGACAATCTCCAGCAGACTCCCCTCTGAGCACGGAGCCCACTGTGGGGCTTGATCCCATGACCCTGAGATCATGACCTGAGCCGAAATCAAGAGCTGGGTGCTTAACCGACCGAGCCACCCAAGTGCCCCAAGTTTTCTGGTATTTTTAATTAAGATAAAAACATCCAACAATTGCATGTATTCTGTTTTTTTCCTTGACTCACATCATATTTTATTTCTACTGTATTTTTTTGTACCTTTTGACAGCAAGACTTAGTAAAGAAAGCTGTATTGCTGTCTTTACAGTCTCACATTCCACTCTCAGTTCAAAACTCCAGACAGGCTGTCTTCCTGAGCTTTCCAGTGAAATAGCTCTTGCATGTTGCCAGTCTGTTGGTAATTCCTGTCTTTATCTTAATCCATTTCTCAGCAGCATTTCACACTATTAACCATTATTGCCTTCTTGTGCTGCTTTATTCTCTTGATTTCCCTGGTACTACATTTCTTCAGTGGCTGCTCCTTCTCATCTTTTTTTTTTTTTATTGAAATACAATTGACACATAACATTGTACAAGTTTAAGTTAGACAGCATGTTGATGTGATACATTTATATATTGCAATATGCAGTTTTTAAAAAAGATTTTGTTTATTTGAGAGAGAGAGAGAGAGAAAGCACGAGAGAGGGGAGGGTCAGAGAGAGAAGCCGACTCCCGGATAAGCAGGAAGCCTGGTGTGGGACTCGATCCTGGGACCGCAGGATCATGACCTCAGCTGAAGGCAGATGCTTAACCGACTACCACCCAGGTGCTTTACATATTGCAATGTGATTACCACCCTAGGGTGAGCTAATACCCCTATCCCATTACATAATCGCCATTTTTTTTTGTGGTGGGAGCAATTAAGATCTAATCTCTTAGTAACTTTGAAGCTTATAATACAGCGTTGTTGACTGTGATCACTATGCTGTGCATTAGCTCTCCAGGACTTATTTATCTACTAGTTCCCTATTTGTACCCTTAACCAACATCCCCCCAATTTCCCCATTCCCTTGGCTCTGGTGACCACCATTCTACTCTCTGTTTTTATGATGACTGTGTTCTTAAATGGCTTGTGAACCTGTCTCCATATTTTAATTTAATTATTAATATAATTATTTCACTGAATTTTAAATAATGAAGATGTTTGACTTAAAAAATCTAAATTGTGCTCTTTTGAGATTGGTTGAAAAATGTGGACTGATATAATGAGCAGAACACAGAACTAAGTACAGTTGACTCTTGAACAATGTAGGGGTGAGAGCCGCCAACCTTTATGTAGTTGAAAATCCATGCGTAACTTTTGACTCTTCCTACTAATAGCCTACTGGTAACTGGAAGCCTTATTGGTAACGTAAATAGTTGATTAACACATGTTTTGTACGTTGTGTGTCTTACATGCTGTAATTGTACAATAAAGTAAGCTAGAGAAAAGAAATATTATTAAGAAAATCATAAGGAAGAGAAAATACATTTATAGTATTGTATTATAGAAAAAACCTGCATGTAAGTACACTCACTGAGTTCAAATCTGTGTTGTCCAAGGGTCAATTGTAACTGATTTGGAGATTAACTTTGATATAGATTATTTATTTGACCAGGAAATTGCCATTTTCATTTCATACTGAAAAAAGTGTATTTTTGTTTATTATAAAATTACCTGTTAAGGCTAATGTGAACATTTTAAAGTGCTTTTTTTTCATATACATGCACATATGGATCTTCCTTTTTCTTAGCAAGATGTCATTCCATAGATGTATTCTTTTGTGTATATTTGTCTACCACCAGCAGAATTAATATTAGAATATTAATATTAATATTGGTATTTGACATGGCTTTTTAAAATTTCCCTTGTATTTTTTTATTCTTATAAGCTAAATTTAGGGGCGCCTGGGTGGCTCAGTCATTAAGCGTCTGCCTTCGGCTCAGGGCGTGATCCTGGCATTCTGGGATCGAGCCCCACATCAGGCTCCTCTGCTGGGAACCTGCTTCTTCCTCTCCCACTCCCCCTGCTTGTGTTCCTTCTCTCGCTGGCTATCTTTCTCTGTCAAATAAATAAATAAAATCTTAAAAAAAAATAAGCTAAATTTAGATCTGCAGTTATTTGGTTCTCCATGTTGTTGAGAAGCTCTGGTTAAGTACAGCATCGCATTCTATACAGAAATCAAACAGCTGACACGTGGTAGGAAAGGAGTAAGCTATTAGCCCATTGCAAATACTTAATTTACATATTTTTAAAGATTTTATTTATTTATTTGGGGGAGAGAGACAGCATGAGCCGGGGGAGGGGCAAAGGGAGAGGGAGTAGCAGACTCCCCACTGAGCAAGGAGACCCATGTGGGACTTGATCCCAGGACCCTGGGATCAGGACCTGAGCCAAAGGCACAGGCTTAACTAACTGAGCCACTCACTTGTCCCTTAATTTACATTTTATAATTTATTTTAAGTGTGGGCATTTTTGGTTCATTCTGCACATTGACATAATTATGAGTTGCACTTGGATTTGCTTGTTTGTACTATATGTGGAGAGGAGAGTTGAAGATGCTTCTGCCTTTGAAAACAGGAATTTTGTCTTGTCTCCATAATGTATGCTCTCTCTCATCAGAGGTCAGCTGCTTATCACAGTTGCAACATAAGGACAACACTGCCTTCTTAAAGTATGACAGAAAGGGCTGAATGAAGGTGTGTGTGTGTGTGTGTTTGTGTGTGTGTGTGTAAGTTCTGTACAATTCTATTACCTGTGTAGGATTTTGTATACACCACCATAGTCAAGATATTCGGTTGTTCCAATACCACAAGGATCTCTCCTATTACTTTTTTTTTTTTTTTTTTTTTTNATTTTATTTATTTATTTGACAGAGATAGAGACAGCCAACGAGAGAGGGAACACAAGCAGGGGGAGTGGGAGAGGAAGAAGCAGGCTCATAGCAGAGGAGCCTGACGTGGGGCTCGATCCCGTAACGCCGGCATCACGCCCTGAGCCGAAGGCAGGCGCTTAACCGCTGTGCCACCCAGGCGCCCCTCTCCTATTACTTTTTTTTATAACCGTACCCACCTCCCTCTGCTTCACACCTACTGTCCCTAAACTGTGGAAACCACTATTCTGTCTTCCATTTCTAAAATTTTGCCACGCGAAATATGTTGTATAGCCTTTTGAGGTTGATCTTTTTCACTCAGCAAAATTCTCTGGAGATTAAACTGAATTTTTGTTTATATCAATAGTTTGCTCCTTTTTATTGTTGAGAAGTATTCCATGGTATGTGTATACCACAGTTTGTTTCACCGTTGACCCGCTGAAGGATATCAGGCTGATTCCAGGTTTTGGCTATTACAAATAAGGCTGCTATGAACATTCATTTCTTGCCTCTTGCACCATTTCTAGAGTTTATAGTTGCATTTAATGGGGATGAACATGGGAAAATAGATTTATGAAATCTTGTCTGGAAACCAGAAGTTTGTATTTGTACTTTAGCAGAAATGATGTAATCAGTGATTCTGAGCACTTTTTTTTCATGTATCCGTAAAAATTATGTCCCTCTTGCACATTTAAAAATGTCTAAAATTTTTCATTATGAGTTTGAATAGTTGCAAAGATGTAATTGCTTGTACATAATAAATGTTACTATAAGACAATTACATGCTTTTTTCAAATGTATCCAGTAAAGTGGAAATACCATAGTAATTTGTTAAACAGTTGAAAAATTTACCTCTTCTTTATTTTTCCTCCTCAGGTTTGTACTTCCATTCCATTTCTTACCATAGCATCATCCTAATGAATTACATTTTTATACTTAGAAGATCTTTGCTGATCACCAACACTAAACTATGTTGTAAATTTGTATGTAATTCATGCATATGTATATATGTACATAGGAATATGTGTAGCCAGTATGTATACATATACAAATATGTATATAGATTTCCTATAATCATAAATCTATACAAGTTTTAAAAATTTCTTCTGAATGATATATATATATATATATATATTAAAGATTTTATTTATTTGACAGGGAGAGAGTACAAGCAGGGGGAGTGGCAGGCAGAGGGAGAAGCAGGCTCCCCGCTGAGCAGGAAGCCCCACATGGGGCTCTATCCCAGGACCCTGGGATCATGACCTGAGCCAAAGGCAGACGCTTAACTGACTGAGACATCCAGGCTCCCCCTCTTATAAATTATATTAATATAAATTTATTTTAACTCCATATATAAATTACCAAGTTTGATACTTAATTATTTTTCCTTTTTTATAATTGAGATACAATTGACATATAACACTGTATAAGTTTAAACTGTACACATTGTTGATTTAACACATTTATATGTTGCAATGTGATTACTAGTGTGGTGTTAGCTAACACCTCCATCACATCACATAATTATTTCATTTTGTAGTGAGAACATTTAAGATCTCGTCTCTTAGCAACTTTCAAATACATAATGCAGTGTTGTTAACTGTAATCACAAAGCTGGGCATTAGAGCCTCAGAACCAATTCATCTTCTAAGTGCAAGTTTGTATCTTTTGACCAACATCTCACCAATTTCCCCTCCTCCAGCCCCTGGTAACCATCCTTCTCTTGTCTCTCTCTCTCTCTCTCTCTCTCTCTTTTTTAAGGTTTTATTTATTTGAGAGAGAGACAGCGTGAGAGAGAGAGAGGGAGCACGAGCAGGGGGCAGGTGTGGAGGGAGGAGCAGACTCCCCACTGAGCAGGGACATGAGACTCGATCCCATGATCCTGGGATCATGACCTGAGCTGAAGGCAGACACTTAACCTACTGAGCCACCCAGTTGCCCCCTTCCCTTGTCTCTTAGCATAAATTCTCTGTTAACATAAAAAGAAAAATGTTATTGGAAAGACTTTTTTTTAATCAGATGGATTTCCAGTAGTGAAGCCAGAAAAACTGGTATAATATTACTGTATTACCAAGCCCTTACTCCTATGTATATATGCATATACATATACATATATGTGTGCATGTGCGTATGTGTGTATGAGTTGACTCTTAAATTATTCTTAAGACATTTCTCTGCATCCAGCTAGAGAAATAGTTTGAAAAAATATTCAGCTTCATATCTTATATTGTTTGTGTAATGAGTTCCTCTTTAGATCCTGTAAACTCTTTATTAATGCAATGATGTACACTAAGGTCATTGTTCTTTCATTTTCCTATTACAAAATTACACTGTCTTTATGAGAAGAACATGGGTATTCCTTAAAGAAGCAGCATATACAGATCCTGGCTGATCTCTGGAATCTCTCTACACAAACATTCACATATAAACATATGGAAGGAAGGCCCAGACCACCAGTGCATAAAGCAGTATTTCTGAATGTTTTGTTCAGGTATTTTTATTTATATGTGTGTGTGTACGTATTTGTATTTTGGAGGTTGTATCCTATGTGGAGTAAATTACTTAATTCATGTGTCTGGTACATAACCTAAGGACTCAGTAAAGATCAGTTATTACTCTGTTTATTATTGGTGCTGTTATCATTGTTAAATTTGTAAGGGTAATGCACTCGAAATCTAACAGAATAGATTCAAGGCTAAGTTTACCAATATTATATCCAAATAATTTTTCAGGTAAGTCATTGAGGCTTTTGAAGTCTTTGGCTTTTCATCTGTAACATAGCCATTATAATATTTATTTCCCTTTCATGAAATTTTAAGTCTCAAACAGGATATTATACCTCATGATGTTTATAAATTATCCATATATAAAATATATGTGCCCTTATGAGACATGCATATAGGATTATAATGGATTTTAAAAATGTGTATGAGGGGCGCCTGGGTGGCACAGCGGTTAAGCATCTGCCTTCGGCTCAGGGCGTGATCCCGGCGTTATGGGATCGAGCCCCACATGAGGCTCCTCTGCTATGAGCCTGCTTCTTCCTCTCCCACTCCCCCTGCTTGTGTTCCCTCTCTCGCTGGCTATCTCTATCTCGGTTGAATAAATACATAAAATAAAAAAAAAAAAATTAAAAAAAAAATGTGTATGAAACATATGGTACAGATATGCCACAGTGAGCCCTTTAAGTTGGAGACACACATGAACAATCAATTGTATCTTTTTGTGTTTAGACCTTGTTTTCGTTCCCAAATGGCATTTTATAGCATAGCACCTTCTTTTACTTCATCAGATTTGGATCATCCAAACTACTTTGTTAAGATCAATGCCACCCTTTTTGAGGAGGGGCTAAAGAATGTATTATAGGCTTAGGTGGAGATTCCAAAAATGCTTGGAGCAGCAAAAACACTGAGATATGTGGGTAGCCTGTCAAGGTGAGTACTTCACAGGGTATACCATGTCCTTAGATGTGTAAAGTTAGATTTTTTTTTGTTAAAAATATATCTCGTCTTGTTTTCATGTCTTTACAGTTCCTTTTACTGACAAATATGACATCAATAGACTTGTAAGGAAAGATGAATGTCTTACAAGGAATTAATAAAAGTGTCTCTGTATGTCCCCCTGTGGATTTAAGTATGAGGGTGTAATTTTTTAATTATGTTGTCTTCTCTTCCCCTAGGTTGATTCCATCCTGTCAATTGGAAATTGAGTCAGAAGTTAATTTTGGCACATTAGTTGCCGATAGTAAAGTATATTGTAAAGAGATTAATATCATTAACCGTGGCAGAGCTCCAGGTAAATACTTTCTGTCATATGAATTAACTTACACTTTCGGAAGAAAGTTGATATTATTTAAAATGTGTACTTTGTATAATTAATGGATTCTCTGATTCATTCGTCCTCCCCCTCCCCCCAAAAAAGATGTCTGTCATTTGAAATAACTCAAAGCTAAGGGCCCTTAAAAAGGATGACTGTAAAAAACTGATAGATAATAATTCAGGAAAGATGAGTCTGTCTCCTTATGATTCTGATTAACAGCCTGAATCCCAGGTGACTGGTGATCTCCCTGAGGATAGAAGGCAGGATGATGTTATGAGAATGACTTAGTGCTCAGAGTGAGCCATCCAGAGATAGAATAAGGGAACAGTGCCTTTCTAGCTGTGTGATCTGGGGCAAGTATCTTTTAGGACGTTGAACTTGATATTTCTCATTTATAAACTGCGGTTAATGAAATGAACTATGGTTAATTATGCATGTACTTCTGGTTGTAGTATGATACTTGACTCATCATTGGCGCTCAACAAATATTTGTTCTTTTTCTCTATCGTATTCAACTTTGAATTTACATGATAGTCTCTAGAAAGCTTTTACTCACTTTTTGTTGAAAGAGTAAATGCTTTTCTCCAGACTGGATTATTTCTAGGGATTTTTTACTGTGACCTAAGAGTTTCCATAAAGGTGTGTGTGTCTGTGTGTGTGTGTTCATGCACACTGTTCATTGATGGTATATAGTAGTATTAAAATCACTTATCCCTTCATTGTCCTGATTGGCCATTATCTGGGCTGGCAAGGCTTCCATTTCTGTGGAGCCGATATGAGGACCAGCTCCGTGTCGGGAGGGCATTTTTTTCTGAGACTGCTTCTGAAATACAGAAAACTGGTCTTAATTCCAAGCCTGTTTGACACTAAGTGAGGATATTCTCTAGGGCTGCTTGATTGAGCAGTGGGGATTATTAAGACAAAGGCAGTTTGTCACTGTACGGATTTCTTCCTGGGGTTAAACAAATAAAACTGATAATTGTTCCTCACCAAATGTTGCTCATTTCAACTTTCCATGCTTTGGTTTTTAAATGATTAGATTTCTGGTGCCTGTGGGATTGTAGAATATTAGACTCGTTTGTGGTCTGATGCCAATGTTAAAGATAGGGTCTCTCATGGCTAGTGATTATGGGCTGTATGGTCCTTTAGACTCTTTATTTTTTAGAACAGTGGTATGTAATTGAGAGAATATTATTTCTATCATTTATTTTCCAAAAATCTCTCTTAACTGTTACGCATTCCAAATCCTTCAAAGTTTTGATCATATCCTCTCTTCATTGTAAAATATCATCAAACTGTACAGTTTCATTACATATAAAAGCTCCCTATAAGTAACAAGTGTATGTGGTTTTAATTTTAAGCGGATATTTAAAATTATTTTACATAATAAAATAAAGTAAATAAAATGAAGTTTCAGATCTAGACCCATTCATTTTAAGAAAAGTAATCTACTTTGGCTTTTAGTATTATATTACTATTTTGCATGTGCGTGTATTTGTAGTGAATACTACAATTTGTAAATTATAATTGAGGACCATGAAATGTTAATTACTATTACCTTACAAACTGAAACAAATTGTTACCAATGAAACACATTTTCTTAGTGTTGACTCTGTTTCTCATTCTTGGACTTGAATGATATTTTTTCCACCATTAGCAAAATTGATATTATGTTTTATATTCACAGTAGCAAGTGCCTGTAAGGTGTCATAAAGTCCTTATTACCTACAAGCACAGTATATAAATATTCATGAGAATAACAATGTATTTTCATGAGGAAAAACACTTATGCAGAAAATAGATTCAGCAACCAAAGATGATTTTAATAAAAATTTTAAAAAGGATTTTACGTGACAAATATTTTATAGTTTTAGAGTCAAAGATCAAGTGTTTGTAAATTTATATGCATACTTAAGAGTACATTAAAAAGCCACACTCAGCAGATTCTTGGTATGTGCAGCTTTGTTTTCTCTCTCTGGTGGTGCCACTGGGGTTATTAGTTGATCTATGTAACAACTTCATGATTTTTTATTTTAGTGGCCCATTATGAAGTAATTATCCACGGATTTAGCCAAATATTGTTGAATACATTTTGTTTTCTCACCCTCTGTGTTTCCTGAGTTTACTCCTTACTGTGCAAAGTAGTGCTTGTCTTTTCATTTTGAAGACATGGCTCAGTCTTTAAGATAAGTCTGTACTATTAGTCCTTTGTGAGCTGGTGAACTCTGCGTTCTGTTTTAGGATTTTATTGTTTCTCAGTTTTTATCTCTTGAAGAACATCATTGAAAAAATGTTAGTATTTTAGCATGCCTGGAACTGCAGTTATTTCCCTCTTCCCCTCAGTAACCTTGAATATCTGAGAAGACTTTTTCTACTATAGTGTTATGATATAGAACAGTCTTTAAAGTCCCTAGTGTGATCTTCACACACCATTTCTGTGTTTGAACAGCTACCTTAGAACTCATCAACCTTTAGGTTTATTTGGGTTATTTTGCCCAAAATGTATGACCTTTCTCTTGCTCTTAATGCCCACTCTCCCCCTTTCCCTGATCATCAGCATCATCTCTCTATTTCACAGTCTAGAAAAGCCTAGCATCATCTAAGAACCAGGAAGTTTGCTCAATTGGACCAAGTCCAGGACTGGTCCTTGGGCTCCTCCTTAACTACTCAGAGAAGCACCCACTACTTATTCTCAATGCATATTTTTTGTTTTCTTGGAAACTGCTGTCATGGACTCTCAGTATACGTTTCTTGCATAATACAATGCTGGCATAACAGCAGACATTCAATAAACCTTTGTGTAATCGATTTGGTTCAGTGATCTCTCAGAGTTTCAGAAAAGAATCATTAATTGTATGTCAACTGTACTTGAATAACAGAATATTTCTAAAAATAATTTGACCAGGATATTACAAAAGAAAATGATTTGTCATTTTAGTACATAAAAAAAAAAAAAAAGAACCATTAAGCTTTCAAAGAAAGGGGATTGAATTTAGAAGTAACCTTTTTAATCCCACGTGGGCATTCTGAAGAGTCTCCAAAACAGTCGTTTGGAGACATATGAAGACTGGACTATCTCCTTGGTATGCTTAGGCTCAAGGAAACTTAAAACAAAACAGAACAAAACACCCCAGAAAAACATACATAGGAAATAACAATGACCTTAGATATGTGACTCTTGATTTTCTATAGCATGCTATAAAACTACAGACTGTTTGCCCTGGCTTGATATTACAAATTCAACACCCAGTGCTCATTACATCAAGTGCTCTCCTTAATGCCCATCATCCAGTTTCCCCATCCCTGCACCCGCCTCCTCTCCAGCAGCCCTCAGTTTGTTTCCTAGAGTTCAGCATCCCTTATGGTTTGCGTGGAGTTTAAGGAACAAAACAGATGAACGTAGGGGAGGGGAAGGAAAAAATAAAATATTACAAATACTTTGACACAAAATTCTACCTCATAAATTCTAAAAGAATTTTGGAAGAATAAAGGCAAGATAACCGTGTATATACTTCATCACCCAATGCCTGAGCTACTTCTCTAGGGAAGGTAGAGCAACTCCGATTCCAAAAACATTCAGGTTTTTGCAAAGGACCTGTCATCCCAGCCACAGCTGTGGGTAGCCTCACGTGCCCTGTGCTCTCCTAAATCTCGTTAGTGGACAAAACTAAGTGTTTATTTTACATGACTTAATTAGCAGCATTTGACACAGGTGGCCACTGGTGTTGTTTAAAAAAAAAAAGAAGCCAAAATTTTGGCTTCTATGACTCCTCAGTGGCTTATATAAAATGTGGCTCAGGTTCTGGAGTGAGGTCTTCCAGGACCCAAATCCTTGTAACACTAACTGATTGGGAGGCCCCTGGCAAGGAATATACACATCCGGAGCATCTATTGTAGAAATAAACATAGTGCCTGCCTCCTCTAATTGTGATGATGATTAATAAAATGCTTAGCACACTCTGATATATAGTAAGTGTTCAATAAATATTCACTATTGATGTTAGAATTCTTTTCTACTGCTTCACTTCAATTCTCTTCTGTGGATTGCTGTCCCCTTTTTTGCGGTTCCCTAAATGTGAGCATTTGTTAGAATTTGCCATGGACCCACATTTCCTCAGTCAACACACTCACCCTGGGCAATCACTTTTATTCCTGTCACTTCCCTGAGGTTTGTACCATCCTTTGCATCTCCTTCAGCTTTCTCAAACTTCACATGTCTAAAACTAAGCTCCTCACCTTTTCCCCAAAACTTCTCCTTTTCTCTTTTTCACCACCATGTATTTGGGCAAATCAGAAACTTGGCAAAATCCTTGATCTCTTCCTTTTTTTCACCTCCTTACTCCCTTAGTCAATTATTCAATCCTGCTTATTCAACTTCCTAATTATGTCAATAATCCTCTTTTCACTGGCCCATTGCTGCTTCTCTACAACAGGCCGTCATCTTCTTTTGCTTAGTAATTATACCAGCTGAAATTATTTCTCTGAAGTCCCTTATCTCCTTCTAGTTCATTCTCCAAACATCAGCCAGTGTCATATCTAAAAAGAAATGAAAATTTGATGACAAAATGCCTTCTGTAACATCCTTCCTTCAATGACACCCTTCCCTTAGGATGATGTCCTTGCTTCTATTTTTAGTAATTTAAAAATAAAAGTCAAATATTTAATTATTACTAGTGGCAATAAAGTTATATAAGACACAGTAATGTTTGTGTAGCCAGAGTTTTAATATATTTAGAAGATTGAACGGTGTCTTTTGGTTTTGGGGTTGTTCCTAAATAAACTTTTGAAATATTTGCTTAAATTCTTTTGTCAAATTATATTAAAATGATTACAGTAGAGGAGCTATTTCACTCAGCCTTAACTAGAATCACACAATTTTCCTTTTCTGGAGAACTGAGTCAGTAATACTTATTTATTTGAAATGGATATAATTTTACAGATTTTTGTTTTATGACAAAAAAACCTTAAATATCATGTTATTGCACTTCTCTAAAATGATCGGGTGAACAAATTTTGTTACTGTGAGTTTGTTTGACTTTTCCATCAGATCATCTCTGTACTTAAACAAGTCTTACTGCCTTTTTATACTTTCAATACTTTTATTATGCTATTATTTTATTTTCCTAAGTGAAATGAGTAATTTTGGAAAATTTCATCGTATGTGATTTAAAATTGGTGAACTGGAATTTGCAAAGTTGTTTATGTTGGCAGCATGCTCGTTTGTGTTTATATTGCATAATGAGATTAAGGAAACTCATGACTGGCTATTTCCATTTGTTGGATGTATTTTGAGCACCACTCGGTGCTAGGCACTGTGTAGGTGCTGGGACCACAGAGATGAGGAAGACACAGTGTGGCATCTCAAGGATTGCATGCTCTAATACAGGCACTAAACATGAATCAACTATGAACCATTTCTGCTTTCAGAATAAGACATTTTTCTAGCCTTCTTCTCCTGTGCTGTTTGATTCTAGAAACCCATTCCTTTTGCCCTTTCCCTGTGTGAACCGCATTAATTCATTTATCAGGAAGTGATGGGGCTCCTGGCTGGCTCAGTTGGTAGAGCAGGTGATTCTTAATCTCGGGGTTGTGAGTTCCAGCCCACCATTGGATGTAGAGATTACTTAAATAAATAAATAAATAAATAAATAAATAAATAAATAAATAAATAAATAAATAAATGAATAAATATTAAAAAAAAAAAAAAGAGAGAGAGAGAGAAGTGGCAGTGGCTATGAGTGTGAGCCCTTTGGTCAGAAACATGCAAGTGAAAATCCCAGCCCTATTAGTTTCTAACTCTAGTGGTCAACTATTGCTACGTAACAAACCACCCCACAATCCTGTATCTTAAAAAGGCAATTATTGTTTAATTGTTCCTTTGTAAGCAGATTGGCTGGAACTTGACTGATCTAAGCTGGGCTCAGCTGGGTAGCTCTGCTTCAAGCTTAGGCAGTTGGGGATTTTCTGTTACTCACTGCAGGTCTGTGAGTGAGCCGGAGGCTCTGTTCCACATGTGCTCATTCTGAAGCACAGGCCAAAGGGACAGCAGCTACTGAAGCACTTAACATGGTAGAAGTGCAAGAGAACATCTGGGATTGGAGCTGGCATGTTGTCACTTCCACCCACATGCAATTGGCCAAAGCAAATCACATGGTTAGGCCCCAAGTCAAGGGATAAGAAAACATACTTCGTCCCTGGTAGCGTCGTGGTAAGATGCAGAGAAGAGTGAAGGCTTTGGGTCAACTGTGTAATCTACCACAATAGTTGTGTGTCTTTGGACAAATCACTCAACTATTCTAAGCTTCTTTTCTTACGTATAAAATGGAGGTAATGATTGAACCCATATCATAGAATCATTCTGACGATTACGTAGACTAACGTATACAAAGCTGTTAGCATACGTGTCTGAACACTGGAAGTATATTTTAACTATCAGTGAGGCTTGAGTCCTAACAATCAGTTCACGTTTGTTGGGTGACCCCAGAGACTAAACTTATGATGAAAGCTGTGATTCTTGGTTCACAATAGACTATATACTCCATAATGTGTGTCTGTACCCTATTAAGAGTGTGACTATAACATTTTTAAGGATCCAGATGTAAACCATCTGCTCTTGTTCTCCTTAGGTACATTTAAAGCAGAATACCAGGGCCAATTACCCATTGTCATTTTTCCAAGTAATGGTATTGTGGAGCCCCAGTCATTAGTGATTGTTAAAGTGGATTTCTGTGCTGACCAGCCCAGAATTGTAAATGAAGTGGCAAAGTAAGTGGGTACTTCAGTTCTTAATTCTAATGTAGTACTTCATAGTTTCCTGTTGTACTCTTCAGATATGCCTATTGTCTTGAATGTGTATTAGCTTCTTTGTTCTTTCAGTCGGCATTCATTTGCTGAGTCTCTACTATTTGCCAAGCACTAGAGACTAAAAAATGGGAAGAACCAGAAAATGGCCTATGGGTACACATAACTGGAGCATTTAGTTTGGATTTTGTGGGGCTGAGGGAGTGGATCAGGAAAGGGCTCCATTAAGGAGGTGATAGTGTACCTAAACGCTTATTGGTGAGTAGGAAGTAGCCAAGCAAAGAGCAGTGGTGTGATTTGAGCTCTCTGTGTGTGTGTGTGTGTGTGTATGTGTGTGTTTGTGCATAGGGGAGTGGGTGTTGGTGATGGGGGTGGGTTATTTCAGGCAGAGCAGTTAGAAGACTTGAAATCCTGGAGGTAAATAGACAGTATTACACACTGAGATAGCTGAGGCGACGTAGAGGCAAAGAGATGGAGGTGCAGACTCATGTGAGATGAGACCAGAAACTCAGAATGGTGCAGGGTCCAGTAAAGGACCTCATAGGACAGCTTTTTTTTATGCTCTATGCCTCAGTCCATTAGTGGAATGGCATTCACTATAATAGCTCACCCCCAGCATCAAAACAATGAGATAGATAATATCAGAATGCATCTCACATAGTAAGGGCGAATGTTTTGCAAAACTTGATTCGTGCATGTGTATGTGTGCACATGCGTGCTTGTGTATTTGTGTATGCATGTGTGTGCTTATGTTTGCATGTGTGTGTGCTTCCAATGTAAATACATTTCTTACTGAAGATCGCAGCTAAAAAAAATGTTTGAGAAACAGTTTGAGCCCTGATAGAAGCCTAGGTTTTATTGTGAAGGCTGTGGAATCTCGGGAAGGTTTAAGATGGGAGTGTCTTGATTAGTTTGCAATTTAGGAAGGTGGTGCTGGTGCTGGTAACAATGGGCACAACAAAATCAGGGAGTACATACATGGAGGGGTATCCTGACTAGAAACTATAAGAGTAAAACAGAAAAGAAAATTTTGAAGGCTTCAGCTGAGGTACAAATGGGGAGTACGAAGAGAAGTGTGCCATTTGGAGAAATGTTATGGAAGCAGATGTAACTAGATGTAGTGACTGGTTATAGAAAGGGAAGGTAAGAGGAAGGACAGATCTGTGGGAGAGGATCTTGAGTTCAGTTTTAAACTGGTGGAATTGATTTGCTTTGCAGAATCCTGTGGAGCCTATTAGGTTTCCTTATCTTGAGTCCCAGAAAAAAATTTGGTCTAGGTATATTGGCTTGAGGGTTGTCAGTGGATAAGTTGTAGATGAAGCATGAAGTGTTGAAAATAACTTTGACAAGGAGGGCAGAGTATAAAAGAGTAGGAGCGAGACACCATTATTCATGGAGTTTATAGAATATCCAAGCCACAGAAGAATGAGAAGGTAAAGTCTGAATAAGTCAGAAGGAAACCAGCAAAGTTTGGTGTCAAGGAAGCTAAGGGAGGAGAGATGTATGTAGATGGTATCAGCTATGCCCACTGTGACAGAGATGGAGTGAAGACAAGGACTTAGGTGATGGTTGTGGAGTGGTCAGTTATTTGTGGTATTTGATGGGGTGAGAGTCAAACGGATTGGATTTATGCCACAGAGGGATAAATGTGCCTATATGAGCAGTTTCAAAAGGGAATTGAAAGTAGTCAAGGAAGTGAAGCTTTATGGGGGGATCTTCATTTCATCAACCAAGTGGGATTGTGCTGAGATACTTCATAGGGAATTGGGTTATTAGGATGGGGATGGAGTCGGCTATTGGACTTGGGGGAGTGGAATGAGTTAGAAAAGAATCTCAGAATTCTAGAACTACAGATGACCATCTAAATCATACCATTTAATTCTAGTGTTTATGAAATAATTGGTGATACGGACATAGTAATATGTTCTTTTTGGAGTCGATCCGTGTGATTGTTTTCCAACTTTGTTTTTCTTTTTTTTTTTTTTTTTAAGATTTTATTTATTTATTTGACAGAGTTAGAGATAGCCAGCGAGAAAGGGAACACAAGCAGGGGGAGTGGGAGAGGAAGAAGCAGGCTCCTAGCCGAGGAGCCTGATGTGGGGCTCGATCCCATAATGCTGGGATCACGCCCTGAGCCGAAGGCAGACGCTTAACGACTGTGCCACCCAGGCGCCCCCTCCAACTTTGTTTTTCTTGGGGACAATGAATTAGGTTGTACATATGCCATTCTACTCTGCAGATTCAGATAGAAGGACAGGACATTCTCTGGCATTTATGAGAAAGGAACTGCTCTTAGGCCTTTGAGTTTTAATTATAATGTGATTTTATAAAATTCCTGTTTATTCAAATATTTAGGAGAAAAATTAAATATATAGAATTCTAATTAAAATATATATGTATAATTCATTATCTTGTAGAGTGAGTTTGGAAGGTCATCCTGATATACTCTTGAGTGTCAAAGCTCATGTGGTTGAGCAGATTATCGAATTGTTAAACATGAGTAATGACAAAAAGTTGGAATGCATACACTTTGGTTCAGTTTTCTTCGGAACTTCAAAAATTGAACATGCACTTCTGTACAATAATAGCCCAGAACCCATAAATTGGGTGGCCATAATGCAAAATGATTCAGTTGGAGAAGAACTGGTAAGTAAATAGTGCAGCAGGGGGAAATCGGGTATTATGTTTTGAAACAGATTGTTTTGAATTTACTAATAACCAAAAAAGCTGTTAAATTATTCTAAATATGTTTTAACATGCAGATAGATATGATTCCTTTTCATGTGTCTTCAAGGATAACCTCAAAAAATTCTGTAAATTAAACTAACACTGATAGTGATATATATCTGAAGTAAACCAGACAAGTACTTCTTATAGATTAGTAGCTAATTGTGGGGATTTCTGTTCTCATCAATTTTTCAATGGTTCCTTTACTTTTATAATGTGCTTTGGTCAAATTTATGTATGTTTCTTTAAAGACATTCATATTTTCAGTGTTCTAGACTAAAATTTCAACAATTATGTTATGATCTCCTCTTAAAACATTTTATTTTATTTGCATTCTGCCTTAATCTTTTTATTTCTGATTTTATATTATAGGGCACAAATATTCAACAAAGAACAGATATTGCTTTAAATAATCTCACCTACTTAAGCAAAATAAAGAACATGGATGTTACCACTTTCATCTCCTGTGTTCCTAATGAAGGGAGGTTACTACCCTATCAAAAGATTGTAGTTACATTTTGTTTCAGCCCAAAGTAAGCAAAAATTCAATTATGGTGTTTTTTATTAATTGAAAGTATATCAATCATACATTCATCAAATTGACTTTAACAGTAAAACTTGTCAGAAGGCACCAATCAGATTTTTCTTATTACGGCTCTAAATATTTCTAACATGGTTTATATTATTTCGAATATTTAAAAATTTTGTTCTAAATATTTCATGTTCGATTACGAATCTCTTCAGACCTTGTAGAAGAGGAAGTTTTGTGTGGTCTTGCATTGTGGTCCCAGACGAATCTGTGCAACAGGACCTTGTTGTCCCTGCAGAAAGAGGCGATAGCTGGTGGCATGCAGGATGTGTGGGTGCCTCCAAAGAGGACGCAGGGCTCTTGCCACAGCCTGATGTTTGCTAAGGAGCATGAAGACTGAGCCTATAGCAGCTGCTGGGGTCCAACACGCTTGCTTGCTGAAATTAGTACAGACTTTTAGGACTTTTGCCAATATATATTTTTCGTAATTCTCTATACTTGGTTTGGTTATTTAGTTTGAAAATCTATTTGTAAATGCTGTTTTAAATACATAGTGGCAATTTCTGCTATACTTGCAAGGTGGCCGTGTGCCGTAATAATCGATCCAACTGTATGTTTACCTTTGTGAGGAGGCAGTGTTCAATGTACTTCTCTCTAAGGCAGCAGGGTCGCTTGATGATGATAGTGATTGGTGGGCACTGAATTGTATTTTAATTTAAAGAGGGTAATAAATCAAGTAATTGTTCTATTTGTACAATCTGTAATTGCCTCATTAATCATATTTTCCTGCAGGAAATTTCTTTGGCCAGTGTACGAGATTCTGTTTAACACACAATCTTAGAAATTCTAAATATTCTTTTTCATGGCAGCACGTTAGCTTGATTTGAGAGTCTAGCATAAACTCATAGGTAGGAGTATGATTGGAAGTCTTGATTAAATATGTTTTTCACATGCTACTTACATTCCTGTGTAATATTTCTCGTCAGCCTTTTTTTGTGTATATTTGAGTATCCACTGCTAAAAAACCTGACCTCTAAGGAAGGAAGTAAAGACAGTCAATGCACAGGTCTAGAGGTAACCTGTCTCTGACTTTGGTCCTTCTTCCCTTTTCCCGTCTTTCCTTTTTTCCTTTTCTCCTTTGACAAGATTTGGCTGTTAGCAAATCTTGTTCTCCAAATTGCTTGTTCTCCTCTAAGAATATGGAGAATGTGGCTAGCAATGTGTGCCTAATCCGCAGGAGGAGACAGATACGGAACAGAGCTTTGCAGTTACACCCAGAGGTAAGAAGGACTATTGTAGAGAATTGAACAGAGCCCTTAACTAGCAACGAACTTGGCCCGGAAAGAAAACCCTTTACATAGAAAGCGACATTGGAGCTGACCTTGACAATTAAGTATTTTTAAATTACTTTTGTCTTGCCGATGTTGTCATGAACCCATTTTCTGAATCTTTATGTTTTGTGGCCTTCTTTTGGCAAGTCTCTTGTATCTGGGCAGTAATTTTGGAAAATGGATCAAAATTATATTTTTATTCCTGAACTTTCATCTGTTTGCATAGATTTAAGGATTGGGTTGGTTCCTATTGAGAGGCAATAGAGTGTATCATCTTTACTTTCAAAATAATTACTTGTAATTTTTTACAGGCTAATGATTGATGGTAAAAAGAATAATGACCCTTCACACAGGCAGGACTATGCTTGCTTTTTGAGATTTGAGTCTGTGGGAAGTAAAGATGGATTTTTGAGGGATGATAACAGTAAAACCATCAAAAGTAAGTGCAAAATGAACATAAGCATCAAATGTATAGCAGTTTATTTAAAAGTTTGGATATCATATCTGTAGAGACAATTTAATAAAAGTGTGTAATTATTGAATAGAACAAAAATGCAAACATTCAAGAGACCTTAGAATGTCTTTTGTGGCATGTTAAGAAAGAAATCAACCTCAATCTTTTTTTTTTTTTTTTAAAGATTTTATTTATTTATTCAACAGAGATAGAGATAGCCAGCAAGAGNAGCCAGCGAGAGAGGGAACACAAGCAGGGGGAGTGGGAGAGGAAGAAGCAGGCTCATAGCAGAAGAGCCTGATGTGGGGCTCGATCCCATAACGCCGGGATCACGCCCTGAGCCGAAGGCAGACGCTTAACCGCTGTGCCACCCAGGCGCCCCTCAACCTCAATCTTTTACATAATAATTTTCCAAGTTAGAATTTAGATGACTTCATTATTTTTAAATGACGTTAGATAAACATGATGATCTAGAGTTAAGGAATGAAGAAAGAAAATAAAACCAACTTGGCTTCTTTTTGCATTTAAGCCTATGTTTTCTCTTAGAGATTAATATGGGAACAAATGACCCATTCCATCTCTACCGGACCATCAGCTCTTAGAGTCTACATTTAATAACGGTCAAAGGACAAGGCCTAGAATTGGAGCTCCAGTAAATAGGGTACAGTATCCTGTTATGGGGTACTGGTAAGTGCATATGCCTTGGAGGCCATGTGTCAAGATACACTGCACTTTTTAATATTCTCAGGTAGTATTAGATGGGCTGTAGTGAGGAAAATGGAACAAGACTTGGAGTTCAGCTTAGCCAGACCGATCATAGAGAAAATAAAGATAGAGACAGGTGAGGGATTGGATCTAGGAAGATGAACCATGGCAAGTCAAGAGTCAAGAAGATTTGTGTGTCAGGATGAGTGATATCATCAAGTAGGCTTACACCGTTTTCCTAGGAGAGAAATTCAGTACTCTGCTACTATTCGTGTCATGATTTGTGATTTGAGCTCTGTCTGCCTATGATAGACAAAAGATTTATTTGAGTCTTGCAAGTTAATCTGGTTTTGAATGGCTACAGATGGAGATGGTAGCCTGAAAAGTAATTCAGAGTCTAGGGTCGGCTGGTAAGAGCCTCAGTGAAAAAATACACAATCTTCTTTTGGGTTCTAGTTACAGAGCTCTCTGTATAAAACTGTTTATTCACCCAATTAGAGCCTATAGTTTATAGTTCCTACCTTCTCTCTAGTGTCTCCAAAACTTCATGTTTATGTTACTGCCCAGCTTATATTCCCTTTGTCCATTATTTTAATCACCTTTTCCCATGTCCACTTAAGTTTCTTGGCCCGTATCCCATAGTGACTGTGTGGCAAACCTCTAATCTGATTAAATTCAACTTTTAGCCTACCCTTGGTCTGCACTTGGGAAGCTAATTGTCCTGGGGCAAAGCACAAAACCATGCTGTGCTGTTTCACTTTATAATCAACAATCACTAACCCCAAGTGGGTCCTTTAAGATGGTTGATATTCCTGCTGCATTCCTCCTTTCCTTCACTTTCTCACAATATGAAATCAGTATCACACACCTTCCCTTCTCACCTCAAACCTCCAAGACTTCCTCCTTCGTCTTTATTCTGAACTTGTAAATACATTAAGTGACCTAGCAGACATTTCCATTTGGATATCTATTCGGTATCTCAAACTTACCATGTCCAGAAAACCCCTCCTGGTTTCCCTATAACCTGTCCCTTCTACAGTCTTTGCTATCTCAAGAAATGGCAGTTCTATCCCTTCCGTTGCTCAGGCTCAAGACCTTAACATCACCATTTGTCATGTGTTCAAGTTCCTATTTTATATCCAGTCCATCAGCAAATTTTGTTAGGTCTCCCCTTAAAACTATATGTTAAATCTGGCCATTTCTCCCCCTTCTATCACTCTTACCTAGCCATATTTGGTTCCTTAGGGTTTTTGGAATGTGCCAAGGAAATTCCTACCTTAGAATCTTTGTACTTGCTCTTCTGTCTGTCTGGAATGCACTTTTCCTGGATTTTCACATGATTTTCTTCCCGAGTTCCTTTATATTTTTGCTCAAATGTCTCCCTATCAAGAGAGGCTTTTTGGCCTTGCCCATATAAAAGAGCATCCCCAAGACATTGTGCTCTGTCTTACCCTTGTACGAGAGGAAAAATAATTTTCCCTCTACCTCTCTAGGATCTTAGTTGAGACCTCCCTTAATAAAAGACAGATTAGGAAAGGGGGGGGCTCCTGGGTGGCTCAGTCAGTTAAGTGTCTGCCTTCTGCTCAGGTCATGATCCTGAGGTCCTGGGATTGAGCCCCCTGTCGGGCTCCCTGCTCGGTGGGGAGGCTGCTTCTTCCTCTCCCCGCTCTCGTTTTTGTATGCTCTCTCTCTCTCATGAATGAATAAAATCTTTATTTTTAAAAAATTTTAAATAATGTTTTTTTTTTTTTTAAAGATTTTATTTATTTATTCGACAGAGAGACAGCGAGAGAGGGAACACAAGCAGGGGGAGTGGGAGAGGAAGAAGCAGGCTCATAGCGGGAGGAGCCTGATGTGGGGCTCGATCCCATAACGCCGGGATCATGCCCTGAGCCGAAGGCAGACGCCCAACCTCTGTGCCACCCAGGCGCCCCTTAAATAATGTTTTTAAAGATTTTATCTTTTTATTAGACAGAGAGAGAGAGCACAAGTAGGCAGAGCGGCGGAGGGAAAGGGAGAAGCAGGCTCCCCGCTGAGCAGAGAGCCTGATGTGGGGCTCCATCCCAGAATCCTGGGATCATGACCTAAGCCGAAGGCAGACGCTTAACTGACTGAGCCACCCAGGCGTCCCTGAATAAAATCTCCAAAAAGAAAAAAAAAAAAAGATTAAGAGGGAAAAAAAGCAAACAAAAGTTTAATAACATGTATGCCTCTTCTGTATGTGGGAGAGACCCAGGAAAGCTGAGTAACTCCCCCAAAATGGCCGAAGCCATCACTTTAAATACCATCTCCAGCTAAAGAGAAAAGATGTTGGGGTGTGGCAGCCAGTTATGGGAGGTTTTCAGGTCACAGTAAGGGAGAGTATGGTTGTTACACAGATTTAAGTGTCTGCCTTCTCTGATGAGAGTTTCTTCCCAGTAGTTTTCAGAGCTTTTCCTGTGTCTGCTGTTACATAACAATAGTCAGTTTAAAATAATCCTTATGCCAGGGGTGCCTGGGTGTCTCAGTCCCTCAAGTGTCTGCCTTCTGCTCAGGTCATGATCCCAGGGTGCTGGGATCGAGTCCCACTCAGGCTTCTTGCTTAGCGTGGAGCCTGCTTCTCCCTCTGCCTGCCCCTCCCCCTGCTTGTGCGCTCTCTCTCTCTCTCTCTGACAAATAAAATCTTTAAAAAAAAATAATCCTTATGCCAAAGAGGCATATTTTTGGGTGACAAATTGTGCTCCCCTTCACCCTACATTACTTTTGCCCATGGCACTTACCCTGTCTGAAATGCTATATATTTCCTTATTTTATTGTCAATGTGACCTCCCTAGAATACAAAGTCCAGGAGAGCTTGAACGGTGTCTGTTTTATTCATTGCTTTATCCCCACAGCCTAGAAGAGTACTTGGCATAGAGAAGGCACTTAATAATTTTGCTGAATGAAAGATTGAATGAGCTACCCGTGTCTCATGAGGTCTTTCAGATGGCACTATTTGGATGGAGCAAATATATTCTGGATTCCTAACACTTTTTATGTTAAAAAGCTATTACTGCTTTTACAGGTGATCGATTTCAGAAAGTGGAATTAGCAGTGACGGGCACAGGACTTCCTGTCTTACTACAGTTTGAACCAGGAAAGGTCCTTAATTTTGCACCTTGTTTCATGGGTGAACATTCAGAACTTCTGTGTATTATGCAGAATCGATCCAACTCACTTCCTGTGATGTACCGTTTTCAAAAAACTGCACATTTTAAAATTGATCCTGAAAAGGGCAAGATTGATGAAGGATGTACCCAGGTAAGATAATTATTTGATGCTTTCACATGCTTTAAATATTTTAAGATTCACTAAAATGACATGCAGAGGATTAAAAACTTCATTTTGTTCCACCAGTATTATAAATTGTATCTCTTCTGTGGCCTAGTTAAGAATACTTTGGTGTTGGCACTTATACACTATCCCTAATTATTTGTTAAGTGCATTTCATGTGCCAGGAAAAGCATTTGACACTGTAGGGAATGTGAAGAAGGACAAAACATAGTTATTGCTTCTAAGAATTTTGTTTTTTTTGGGGGGGTGCTCAGAGAATATTTATTTATTGTGGCCCCAGCAGGCAGATCCCTAAATTTAAATATTAAGCATGGAACCTTAGCCCTCCCTGCCTTGGGTGGGTGCAGGAACAGGTCCCGAAGCCTTTTTCTAGGACAGTGGAACCCGGCAACCTGAGAGGGTATGCCCCTGAGACAGTAGCTGCTGATAGCTGCAAACCATGAAAAGGAGGTAGGAACCAGGCACTTGTCCCAGTCTCAGAGATGCTGACGGGACTGCAGGATGCTTTGGGACTCACCCCTAGACTGAAGGTTGGCTAAGCTGGGATGCAGACGTGGGACGAGTGGAAGTCCAGTGCCTCACCGGCAGAGGCTGTAGCCCCATACTGAGTTAACCCAAGACAGAAGGGAAGGGGTTGGCAGTTTGGCCTCTGAGGGGTCCAGGCCTTGCCCTCCTGTGAGGTGAGCTGGTATGGGGGAACCTAGCCACGATAGTCTTAACTACTTGCTAAGGGGTGAGTTTCTCAGCCTTTTACATAAGTGCATGTCCCTTGCTCCCCAACTCTTCAGCCACTGGTCACGGGCATTATGTGTCGCGGGCACAGTGAGGTGTGGTGGGTGTGGGGGTAGGCTCGCATCAGGATGCTTGTGGTCATCAGGCCAGCATCGGGTGGGTTTGGAGGTGTCTGAGTGTAGGGAGGAAACCAGGTCCTAGCACAGGTGCTGGTGGTGGTCCTGGAGTGCCTCGAACAGGCCCACAGCTGGGACAGCAGGGACATATGCCGCCACCGCAGCCCCACCATTCCCCTGCGCAGTCTCTAGGGTGGGTTCCACGTGCGCGGTGCTGGTGGCGTAGTGGGGCGGGGCTGGGAGGCGGTGGCACCGCTCAGCTCCTTGCGGCTGCCCCTGCGCCTGCGCCCGCGCCTGCGCCCACGCCCGCTGTAGACTCGCTTCCGCACGCTGCTGGCGCCCGGCTGACTGCGTGCTGACTGCAGCAGCTGCGCGGTCGTGGTGGCAGCCCGGCTGGGACACAGACGGAGTCGCCCCCTACCTTGGCCTAGGGCAACCAGTGCCTGGTCCGCTGGTGCAGACAGCGATGCCTCCACCTTTTTTCCAACGCTCCGCCCAGTAAGAATTTTTTTTTATGTACTAAGGAAGTGTGATACCCGCAGTTACGGTTTAAGAAGAATGCAAAATGTGTTTAAAGAGGTCTGTAAGAAGGTGATATAGAAACTCAGACGACCGTGTTTTACTTCCAACCAGGTAGCAAGGTCTTCCTATGTTAGTAACATGAGCCAGACCTTGAAGGTTGAGCAGAATTTTCAAATTTGAAACTGGTGATACTGAACTGGCCTAGGGCTCGAACTGCTGGTGTGGAGCAGACAAGTGGAAGTCTGAGGAATGCCTGTGAGTCCAGGCCAGCTTCTGTCTTACTCACTGCTCAGATAACTCTTGCCCTTGTCCTCTAAACCAGGGTTGGCTGACTTTGCTCCACAGGCCAAATGTGGCCTGCTGCCTGTTTTTTTAAAGTGAACTACTGTTGGAACATAGCTGCTCTTATTGTCTGTTGTCTGTGGCTGCTTTCATGCTACAAAGGCAAAGTTAAGTAGGTGTAAGAGAGCTGTGTGACTTTAAAAATAAGTTAGTTAAATGGACACCTGTGTGGCTGAGTCGGTTAAGTGTCTGCCTGAGTCGGTTAAGTGTCTGCCTTTGGCGCAGGTCATGATCCCCAGCTCTCAGGATCCAGCCCGACATCGGGCTCCCCACTCAGTTTCTCCCTCTGACCCTCCCCCATCTCGTGCTCTCTGTCTCTCTCTCTCAAATAAATAAATAAAATCTTAAAAAAAAAAAAGATAGTTATTTTACCAGCCAAACTAGGTTTACTTGGGAATAGCAGAGCATTGTAATTCGGGACAAACAAGCTATGGTAAAAACCATAGGCTACTCCAACAACCAAAGAGAGGAACGTTATTTTATGGAGAAGGAGGAAGTTGGGAGTGGTTATTTTGAAGGAGAGTCCATTGAAGAAAAGCGGGAGTCAGAGTGATGATGATTTTTTGTTGGCTGAGTTGCTGGGGTAGTCGATTTCTTATAGAAGATACAATGTACATCTTTTCCGGTTGAGACCTGTAACTGATGATTCTTTCCAATCCACGTTTCTGACGGTAATTGAAGTTTAGTGGCAGGGTGTGAGAGCTCCTCCTCCTGGCCTCCCCATTCCATTTTAGTGAGGTTTCCCTTTGTTAATTTTTACAGTTACATGGCCCATAAAGCCTAAAATATTTACTGTCTGGCCATTTGCAGAAAAAGTTTGGAGCCTTGTTCTAAACAGTAGCAAGCATGAATGCTTTCATTTTCACCTCAGGTTCTTATGTTACCATCTTTTCTCCACTGCATTGTGATATGGCTCATAAAGTTATTGATGGAAGCTTTCTCCCAGTTGCAATCAGGAACTATTGTACACATGTTTAAATGCATGCAGCTCATATTTATAATTCTTCCTGCTTCATTAGAATGACTCACTTCCGTCCCCCCAAATTTGGATAGATTTAATCAGTCTTTATAAAATAACAACTGATGTTAACGACATTATACAAAACGTTTGCTTTTTAACCACTTCCTAGACTTTCTTTAGTTCAATCCTCTTAAATCTACCAACTCAGTTTATTTTCTCCAGTGACCTGCACCTCTTTCAAAACGTGTCTGATAGCTAAGTTCCAAATGTCATTTTTTTTTTAAAGATTTTATTTATTTATGTGACAGAGAGACAGCCAGCGAGAGAGCGAACACAGCAGGGGAGTGGGAGAGGAAGAAGCAGGCTCCCAGGGAGGAGCCCGATGTGGGACTCGATCCCAGAACGTCAGGATCACGCCCTGAGCTGAAGGCAGACACTTAACGACTGAACCACCCAGGCGGCCCAAGATTATTCTTTTTAATACTAGCTTATTGAACTAGAATTCACATATGATAAAATTCACACATTTGAAGGGTGTAATTCAGTGGTATTTAGTATATTCAGAGTTGTGCAACCATTAGCACTAATTCTACAACATTCTCATCACCCCAGGAAGAAGCTCTATGTCCATTAGCAGTCAGAGTTCCCTGGTCTTATTCCTCAGCCCATGGCAGCCACTAATCTGTTTTCTATGTCTATAAATTTCCCTGTTCCTGACATTGCATATAAATATAATCATAAAATATGAAGACTTTGTGTTTGGTTTCTTTGATTCAGCATTATATTTTCAGGTTGCATCAGTGTTCAAGTGTGTGTCACTACCTCATTTCTTTTTATGGCCATATTGTATTCCATTGTGTGGATAGCCTACCTTTTGTTTATCCATTCATCAGTTGATGGGCATTTCAGTTGTTTCCATCTTTGGCTATTATGAATAATGCTGCTATAATTGTTATAGCATTGTTATGATGTCCTTTTTGTGGTAAGGACACTTAAGAGCTACTGTTTTAGCAAATTTTTTCAAGTGTATGATGTAGTATTGTTAACTATAGTCACCATCTCCAGAACTTACTCATTTTGCAGAACTGAAACTTTGTGCCCTTTGACCAACATCTTCCTCTTTCCCCATCCCTCCCACCCCTGGCAACCACCTTCTCTCCTTTTTTTGTTTAACTGTTTTGGATTCCACAGTAAGTGAGATCATGCAGTATTTGTCTTTCTGTGTCTGGCTTATTTCACTTAATATAATGTTCTCTGAGTTCATCCATGTTGTCACAGATGTCAGGATTTCCTTCTTTCTTAAGGCTGAGTAAAATTCCATTGTTCTTCTGCAGGTGGATATCCAGTTTTTCCAGCACCATTTATTAAAGAGACTGTCATTTTTCTACTGTATGTTCTTGACATTCTTGTTGCAGTCTAGTTGATTGTAAATGCACAGATTTATTTGTGGGCTCTCTATTCTGTTCATATGTTTATATGTCTTTTTTATGCCAATACCTTACTGTTTTGGTAACTATAACTTTGTAATATAGTATAAAATCGGGACGTGTGATGCCTCCAGCTTTGTTCTTTTTGCTCAAAATTGCATTGGCTCTTCAGAATCTTTTGTGTTTACATTAGAAACAAAAAGAATAAAATACTTAGGAATAATCTTAACCAAAGAGGTGAACGACTTATACACTGAAAATTATGAAACATTGATGAAGGGAATTAAAGAAGGAATAGTTAAAGAGAAAACCATCCTGTGTTCATGGTTTGGGAGAATTAATTTTTTTAAATGTCTATACTACCCAAAGTGATCTACAAGTTTATTACAATCCTTATCGAAATCTCAGTGGTGTTCTTTACAGAAATAGAAAAAAATCTACAAGTTCCTATGGAGGGGTTTTCAGTACTCTTCAGTATACACCGAAGAGTGGAATTGTTGAATCATATGGTAACTCTGTTTAACTTTTTGAGGAAACTATCATACTGTTTTCCAAAGAGATTGCACCATTTCATAACTCTTACCAGCAATGAATATGTGTTTTAATGTTCTAATACCTCCACACCTTTGTCCATATTTGTTAATGTCCTTCTTTTTGATTTTATCTATCCCGGTGGGTGCCAAGTGGCTTCTCACTGCAGTTTTCATTTACATTTCCCCAGTGACTGTTGATGATGAATGTCTTTTCATTTACTTATTGTGCATTGGTATATCTTCTTTAGAGAAATGTTTATTCATGTCTGATAGGCAGAATAATGGCCACCTAAAAATGCCCTTATCCTAATCTCTGGAATTTGTGAATATGTGATGTTTCATGGCAATGGAGAATTTAGGGTTTAATTGGAAGTAATGTTGATAATCATTTGACCTTAGAATGGGAAGATTAGCCTGGATTATCTGTGTGAGCCCAATATAATCACAGGGGTACTTAAATGTGAAAATAAACGGCAGAAAAAGTGTCAGTATCAGAGTGATGTGATGTGAAAAATATTTGCATGTCCTTTGCTGGCTTTGACAATGGAAGGGGAGGGTGATGAGCCAAGGAATGTGATGGCCTCTAGAACGTAGGAAAAGATAAGGAAATAAATTCTCCACTACACTCCAGAAATGAATGTTGTCCTGCTGAAATCTTGGTTTTGGTCCATTGAGATTGGAGTCAGACTTCTGACCTACAGAAGTAGAAGATAAGAACTGAGCTGTTGTAGCCCACAAGTTATTTGTAATTTGTTATTGTAACAATAGGAAACTAATACAATATTCTTTACTCATTTTTAATTGGGATATTTATCCTTTTGTTGTTGAATTGCAAAAGTTCTTTATGTATTCTGGGTACAAGTCTTTTATCAGATATGTGAACTGCAAATATTTTTTCCCCATCTGTCGGTTCTTTTCTCATTTTCTTTTTTGTCCTTTGAAGTACAAAAGTTTTAAAGTTTGATTAAGTCCAGTGTATCTTTTTCCCCCCTTTTGTCACTTGTGCTTTTAGTATCATATCTTAGTAGTTATACAATATCCAAGGTCATTAAGATTTGTTCCTGTGTTTTCCTCTAAGAAATTTAGCTTACACATTTAAAATATATTGTCCATTTTGAGTTTCATATAGTGTTATTTAGAGGTCCAGATTCATTCTTTTACATGTCCAGTTATCTCGGAATCTCGGCATACTTAATGAAAAACCACTTGACTGTAAATGTAAGAGTTTATAGACTCAATTCTATTTTATTTATCTAGGTTTATCCTTATGCCAATATCACAGTGTACTGATTAGTGTTGTAGTAATTTTTGAAATTGGGAAATGTGAATCCTTCAGGTTTGATCTTTTTAAGGAAATTTTTAACCAATTTGAGACCTTTGAAAATTCATATGAATTTTAGAAATAGCTTACTAATTTCTATAAAAACAAGAACAAGAACAAAACACCCCAGCAGCTGGGATTTTGATAGGAATTGTGTTGAATATGTAAATCTATTTGAGAGTATTGCCATCTTAATAATATTAAATCTTGCAATTTATGAAAATTGGATAGCTTTCCATTTATTTATGTCCTTTTAAATTCCTTTCAGTGGTGATTAGTAGTTTGCAGTATACAGCTCTTGCCATTCTTTTACAAATGTATTCCTAATATTCTCTTCTTTTTGATGCTATGTATATGAAATTGTATTCTTTAATTTTTGTATGGTTTGCTGCTAGTGTATAGAAATGCAATTGATTTTTGTATATCGAGCTTGTATCCTGTAACCTTAAAATCATTTATTAGTTGTGATCATTTTCAGTGGGTTCTTCGGGATATAAGATTAATGTTATCTGTGAATAGAGACCATTTTCTACCTTCCTTTCCAATCTCGATGAATTTTATTTCTTTTTTCTTATATCATTGCCTTGGCTAGAACCTCTACTATGGTATTAAATAGAAGTGACAAGAGAGGATATTTTTCTTTTTCCTAATCTAAGGGGAAAGCACTTAGTCTTTCATCATTAAGTATGATGTTATTTGTGGGTGTTTCATAGATTGCGTTTACAAACTTGGGAAGTTTTCTTCTACTCCAAGTGTTTTGGGTGTTTTTACTGTGAAAATGTGTTGTATTTTCTCAAGTACTTTTTCTGTGTCTATTACAGTTATAATTTTTTTTTTTGCCCTTTATTGAGATGGTGTATTACATTGATTGATATTCTGATGTTAAACCTGGGATAATTCCATGTTGTACATAGTGAAAATCCTTTGTACATATTGCTGGATTCAGTTTGATAGTATTTGGTTGAGGAATTTTGCATATATATTCATTAGGGACATTGGCCCATAGTTTTCTTAAATGTCTTTGGGTTTGATGTTGGAGTAAAACTGGTGCTAATTCTTCTTTAAATGTTTGATAAAAAAATGTTTGATAAGATTCATCATCAAAGCCGTCTGGTTCTGGACTTTTTATTATCAGAGGTTTTTTGATTTCTAATTAATATCTTGTTATTCCAGGGCTTTATTTCTTCTAGAATCAATTTTAGAAGTTTGCAACTGTCTAAGAATTTGTCCATATCATCTAGGTTATCTAATTTATTGGCGTACACTTCTTCATCATATTACCTCATACTTTGTTTTGTGTGTGTATGTCAATTTTGGTTTTCTGTTTACGGAAATCAACTACTTTGTTCACATGCATTTTATTTTATTTAAATAGTTTTTTTCTTTATTAAGTTTTTAATTTTAATTCCAGTATAGTTAACATTCAGTGTTCTATTAGTTTCGGGTGTACAATACAGTGATTTAACACTTCTATACATTACTTAGTGCTCATCGTGATAAGTGTACTCCTTACTCCCCATCACCTGTTTCACGCACCCGCCCCCCACAACCATCAGTTTCTCTTTAGTTAAGAGTCTGTATCTTCATTTGTCTCTCTCTTTTGTTCTTTGCTCATTTGTTGTGTTTCTTAAATTCCACATATGAGTGAAATCATGTGGTATTTGCCTTTCTCTGACTGACTTATTTTCCTGAGCATTATACTCTCTAGCTCCATCTGTGTAGTTGCAAATGGTAAGATTTCATTCTTTTTAATGTCTCAATAATATTCCATTGTCTACATGCATGGCATCTTTATCCATTTACGTATTGATAGACACTTGGGTTGCTTCCATAATTTGGCTATAATAAATAGTGCTGCAATAAACATAGAAGTGTATATATCCTTTTGAATTAGTGTTTTTGTATTCTTTGGGTAAATATCCAGTAGTGCAATTGCTTGATCACAGGGTAGTTCTATTTTTAACTTTCTTTAAAAGAAGATTTTATTTTTATTTATTTGACAGAGAGATTGAGAGACGCACAAGCAGGGGGAGTGGTGGGCAGAGGAAGAGGGAGACGTGGGCTCCCGGCTGAACAAGGAGCCCAACGTGGGGCTCGATCCCAGGACCCTGGGATCATGACCTGAGCTAAAGGCAGACACTTAACTGACTGAGCCACCCAGGCACCCTGTTCGCTCACTTTTTATTGTTGATAGTGATATTCTGTCTTTCATTCTCAATTGTAGCAAATTGAGTCTTTCTCTTTTTTGGTTTTTGCTTGGTGAGTCTAGCTAATGATTTTCCATTTCTATTGATTATTTCAAAGACAATTTCAGATTTATTGATTGTCTCTGTTGCTTTCAGTTCTCTATTTCATGTATTACTGCTATTGTCTTTGTTATTCCTTTTCTTCTCTTCACTCTGGGCTTACCTTGTTCTTCTTTTTTCTGTTTCCTAAGGTGGAAGTTTAGGTTATTGATTAAAGGACTTTTAAATTTATTTCTTTCTTTTTTTAACTTTAAACAAATTATTTTTTAATTTGTTTTTGACGTAGAGCAAGCGAGTGGGTGCCAGTACAAGTGGGGGCAGGGGCAGGGGGAGAAGCAGACTTCCTGCTGAGCAGGGAACCTGATGTGGGACTTGATCCCAGGATCCTGGGATCATGACTTGAGTCAAAGGCAGACACTTAATGGACTGAGCTACCCAGGTGCCCCTAAATTTATTTCTAATCACAGCTTTTGCTGTGTTCCATGAGTTTTGGTATGTTGTGTTATAGTTTTCCTTCATCTCAAGGTATTCTCTGATTTCCCCTGAGATTTCATTGACCCATTGGTTCCTTAGGAGTGTATTGTTTAATTTCTATGTATTTGTGAATTTTCCATATTTCCTTCTCTTCATTTGTTCTCTTTAACAATTTTTATACTTTATTGCTAGTCTCTATTTTGTGAGATGTTTTCATACCTTTTCTAATTCTTTTTTTTATTGATATATAATTGACATATAGCATTAGTTTCAGGTGTACAATGTAATGATAATTTGTATATATTGGAAAATGATCACCATAATAAGTCTATTTAATATCTAGCACTATACATAGTTATAAATTTTTTTCTTGTGATAAGAACTCTTAAGATTTACTCTTGTAGCAACTTTCAAATATGTGGTATAGTATTATTAACTATAGTCACTATGCTGTACGTTATATCCTCATAACTTATTTATTTTATAACTGGAAATTTGTACCTTTTGACCTCCTTCATCCATTTCGCTCATCTGCCTCCCCTTGTCCTGGCTACCACCAGTCTATACTGTGTATAGATGAGCTTGGTTTTTTTTTTTTTCGTTTTTAGATTCCACATATAAGTAAGTTCATATGGTATTTGTCTTTCTGTGTCTGACTTACTTCACTTAGTGTAATGCCCTCAGAGTACATCCATGTTGTCAAGAATGGCAAAGTTTTGTTCTTATTTTATTGCTGAACACTTGATATTTCTTGTCTTTTTGATAATAGTCATTTTGACAGGTGTGCCATGATACTTCATTGCGGTTTTGATTTGTATTTCCCTGATGATTAGTGATGTTGAGTGATGATGATTAATGAGTGATATTTTTTTCCATCCCATTGGTTGCCTTTTCATTTTGTTGATGGTTTCCTTTGCTGTACAGAAGCTTTTTAATTTGATGAAATCCCACTTTATTGCTTATTTTTACTTTTGTTGCCTTTGCTTTTGGTGTCTTCCTTTAATTCCTTAGACATATTTTCCATTAGTCCTTTGAGCATATTTATAATAGTTAACTTATCATTTTTGTCTAATAAATTCAGCATTTGAGTTTCTTCAGGCACAGTTTCTATTTATTGTATTTTTTCTGTGTATTGGCCATACTTTTCTCTTTCTTTTCATGTACCATAATTTTTTGTTGAAAACTGGGCGTTTTAAATGATATAATTTGGCAAGTCTGAAATCAAATAGCTTCCAAGATTTATTGTCATTGCTATTTGTTTTTGTTGTTCTTTTTCTTTTGTGACTTTCTAGACTGAGTCTGTAAAGGTTGTTTTCTTTGTTATGTGCAGCCAATCAAGGATCTGCTCAGTTAATTTAGGGGTCAGTTAATTATTGGGCAGAGCTTCTCTTAAATTCCTTGAATCAGTAAGTCTCACAGCCTTTGCCAAGAGCTTTTGTGTAAGTGTACTAGGTGAGGCATATCTACATTGTTCTGTCTCATAGTTTATTGCTTTCTTTGGCCTTTAATTCCACCTTGTACAGAGTCTCAAAGTCAGCCAGATGTCAGAAATTAGAGCTTTCTCAAATCTTTCATGGGCATATACACTGTCATACACGTGTGTGGTGATCTACATTCTCAGGAATATGTCAGAGCTTTTCAAATATCCTTTGAATATTTTGTGTTTTTATTTTTCTTTCTTTTTCCTTTTTTCTTTCTTTTGTTTTGTTTTGCCTCTTATTGGCCTTAAATGGTAATGCTACTTCAAGTTGCTGTAATGTTCAGCAATTGCTGCTGATTTTTTGATGCGGGGAGAGGGGAAGAGGGTACAAAACTCGGGGGAGAGAGTTCACAAAAAATGAGCCCTGGAACCCAATCAATTAAAAATAATACCGTGGGGCCCCTGGGTGGCTCAGTCAGTTAAGGTCAGTCTGCCTTTGGCTCGGGTCCTGATCTCGGGGTCCTGGGATCAAGCCCTGCATCAGGTTCCCTCCTCACCAGAGAGCCTGCTTCTCCCTCTGCCTGTGCCTACTGCTCTCCCTGCTGGTGCGCTTTCTCTCTGTGTCACATAAATAAATAAGATCTTTAAAAAAAAAAAAAAAGATTTTGAGAGAGAGGGGGAGAGAGAGCGGGCACGCTCATGAGCAGGGGGGAGGGGCGGAGGGAGAGGGAGAAGCAGACTCCCTGCTGAGCAGGGAACCAGAGGTGGGGCTCCATCCCAGGACTCCGAGATATGACCTGAGCCGAAGGCAGATGCTTAACCAACTGAGTCACCCAGGTGCCCCTAAATAAATAAAATCTTAAAAAAAAAAAAATAATACCCTTATCGTAGGCTTTTTAGCTAGCTTCTAGACAGGACAAATAGGGACAATTCTCTGGGGATAGGATTTTTGGAGAGCTCCAAACTGAATCTTTTCCCTCCCTGGCTGCTAGGCTAATAGTTTTTACAGCTGCCATAGTTAATAAGGCTGTTGTTTTTCAAGGAGAGCTCAGGGATGCCTGGGTGGTTCAGTTGGGTAAGCCACAGCCTTCGGCTCAGGTATGATCTCAGGGTCCTGGGGTCGAGTCACACATTGGGCTCCTTGCTCAGCGGGGAGTCTCTTCTCCCTCTCCCTCTGCCTCCTTCTCCCTCTGCTTGTGCTCTCTCTGTCAAATAAATAAATAAATAAATCTTAAAAAAAAGAAAAAAGCAGAGCTCAAAATGGAATAGGAGGATGGGATTAAAGGGTATAAAAATGACACAAAACCTGTTATTCTTTCACAGATTCAGCTATTTTTTAGATCTTATTTAATTAGCCAATATATAGTGCATCAGTAGTTTTTGGTGTTCGAGTTTAATGATTCATTTGTTGTTGCATATAACACCCAGTGCTCATCATATCACGTGCCATCCTTAACGCCCAGCATCCAGTTACCCCATCCCGCCACCCACCTCCCTTTCCACAACGCTCAGTGTGTTTCCCTGAGTCAAGAGTCTCATTGTCTCCCTCTGATTACTTCTCATCCAATTTTTCCTCCTTTCCCCTATGATCCTCTGCACTGTTTCTTATATTCCACATATGAGTGAAAGCATATGATAATTTTTTTTCTCTGATTGATTTATTTCACTCAGCATAATCCTCTCCAGTTCCATCCATGTTGATGTAAATGGTAGGTATTCATCCTTTCTGATGGCTGACCAGTTATTTTTTTCTTAAATACTCCTGGATTTTTATAAGCTTTTGGGTAATTTTAAAATAGGTGTGAAGTTGATTTTGAGTTATTCCAGTGGTTTATTTCTCTTACGGAGGAGTAGATATTTGGAGATCCTTGATTTGCTATTCTGGAGGTGCTTCAGTACCATTGTTCTTAATTTTTTTCTTAAATACTTTTCCAATAATGTATATCTTAAAGGATTTGTCAATGCTGTATATGGTATTTCTATGCTACTTTTATATTACTGTGATGGACTAGCTCTCCTTAAAAATTTTATAAACAGTTTTTTTTATTTGCTTTTTATTTTTTCCAATAGTTTAATATTATTTTTGTAATCCATTTGGACTGCTAAAACAAAATACCATAGATTGCATGGTTTATAAAAAGCAGAAATTTACTTCTCACAGTACTGTAGGCTAGAAGTCCTAGATCAAGGTGCCAGCATGTCAGGTAAGGGCCCTCTTCCTGGTTGTAGACTTCTTGGTAGAAGAGTCCAGGGAGCTCTGTGGGGCCTCTTTTGCAAGAGCACTAATCCCATCACCTAATCACATCTCAAAGGCCCTATCTCCTCATTCCATGCATTGGGCATTAGGTTTAAGCATATGAGTTTTGGGGATTCACAAACGTTCAACCTATAGCAATTGGTTACTTTTTCTTTTTTTAGAATGTGACATGTTCATTCATTCCACATCAAGTAGGAGTCTTTAAAGTGAAGCAATTGGTAGAGATTATTGGCTCAGTGGCAGATGAAAATTTGCAGTCATCGCTGAAACCTTTTCATCAAGTATATTTAGATTTCAAGAGCATCTGCAAACCTTCCACCAAAAAAGTTGTGTTGAAAATTAATCCTGGTAAGCTAATGTGGACACTTAAATTTTTTTTAAATTAAGATTATATAGGATTATTTTAACACACCGATTGTTTAGCTATGTATATCAAATGTGGTCTGATCTTGTTGTTCTCACCTTATGAATGCATCAAAATCACCTAGAAGGCTGGTTAAAATGGATCTCACTGGTCTGTATCCCAAAATTGATTGTTAGGTCTTTGGTATAACCCAAAGATTTGCATTTCTACCATGACCCTGACAGTTGCTGATGCTGCCATTTTGAGGATTACAATTTGCATAGCACTGGATTTGTGACCTATAAGATTTATTAAATATTTTAATGGTTTTTATATTTTATTCTTCTACATTTTTGAGTCAATAATATAAACTAGTTTCGACCATTCCGTGGATTATTTTGATGCTGCTGTTTTCTGTAATACTCAATTATCTTTTATACATTGAGCCATATGAAATTGCTGATATATAGCTCTCTTTGATCTATAAAAGCTTCTGTCACATAGGCTAACCCTTCAAGTTACTGTTTTCTTTTTTATGTATGCAATATTTTCTAAATTGTTTTGTGTAGGTCCATTTATTAGATGACTTATTTGTATTTTCTGAATGTGTTTGTTTAGGGATTTAGTTTTAAGTTAGAACCAATGATGTAGTGTATTAATACATGGGTATTATTTGGAAAGCTGAAATTAAAAAACCATATTTAACTTAATATCTAATTCTATAAAAGGTATATCCTCATTGGTCAGTAATCCTGTGGGACAGTTTGTGGTTAGAGACTTGCCAAAATACAAATACCGTGCACCTGTTACAATGCTTCAGTCAGCCATGACAAGCCTTCACAATCATCGCAGAGGTAAAGAATCAATGAAGGGTGCACTGATAGCCTTTCCCAATGACCGAGCTGCAAGTATCAGGTCTGGAGACCAGCATAAACTTTTCAGGTAACATGTTGTATTAAAAACGAGAAATTTTGAAAGACACAATGACCAACATGATATGCAGGTCTTAGCAGATCCTGTTGTAACAAACTAATGGTGATGATAATAATAATAGTAATAAAATTTTATTTTATCTCTTGTTTTGTTTTACATTGGAGGTGATGGTTATTGAATGCTACTGTATTTGCTTTGTCTTACCTCTCATCACCTCTACTGTGTACTTGACAGGAAGTGAATGGTTTACCAGATGATTATTAAAATATGCTGTTGACAAGTATAGAATAATAGGAAAAAATCAGTTTTAGAAATATATCAAGTTCTCAGACTAGTCATATTCATTTAAGTATGGCTGACAGCTTGAATTTATCTAAGATAAAAATAAACATTTACAGTTGCGAAAAACCAGTCGTTCGTTGTCATCATCGACATTATCATCCTCATCATCATCACCTTTATTCCCCTCAAAGTCACATTTCTCCTAACCTTTCCCAAATTGAACTAAAACCTCACCAATTAGGATCAAAAATGATGTTAAACCTCAATTTAAATCGATCCAAACCTCAAAGAAATTACTACCTTACAAGTGCTTAGTGAGAAGGAACCCAGGCATCCTGGTTTTTACACATTTGAGACTGAAA
The DNA here is from genome assembly GCF_002007445.2 of Ailuropoda melanoleuca. NCBI lineage: Eukaryota > Metazoa > Chordata > Mammalia > Carnivora > Ursidae > Ailuropoda > Ailuropoda melanoleuca. Next base: position 30,864,985 of record NC_048238.1, read on the forward strand.
CGAGTTTCTTTTCTGCCTGCTTGTGTGCTACTTGTATGCTATCTAAACTTGATAACGTTCCTGGGTTTTCTCTACTTGTCTCTTTACCTTTGGTGAGTCATTGAGCTCACTTAATTTTACAGCCATTTTCTTGCAGTATCATTTGATTTTAGGCCATAATTGTTTTATTATCCACAATTGGAAAATTCTGGGTCTTTGCATAGTCAGTCTTATTATTTTATTTTACAAATTTTATTCGTACCAGCCTTTCTCTCTCTGTTTTTGTTTGACAAGTACCATGAAGCATAGGAGTGCAAAAATCACTCAAACTCTATTTAAAATAATTATATAGTATAAAAAAGGAAAACCCATCTCTCCCTCTGACTCATTGCATTCCCTCCCATACAGAAGTATCTGTTGGAAACAATTTTTTATGTATCCTTTTCAGTTCTTTCCTATGCTTATAGAAATATGTTTGTATAGACAAATGTTGATTTAATATTAATATTATTTTCTGTCTAAATAAGTCTTAATCATATGACCTAAAAATGCCAGATTTTAAAAATATTCTTTATTTAGGGGCGCCTGGGTGGCACAGCGGTTAAGCGTTTGCCTTCGGCTCAGGGCGTGATCCCGGGGATCGAGCCCCACATCAGGCTCCTCCGCTATGAGCCTGCTTCTTCCTCTCCCACTCCCCCTGCTTGTGTTCCCTCTCTCGCTGGCTGTCTCTATCTCTGTCAAATAAATAAATAAAATCTTTAAAAAAAAAAATAAAAATATTCTTTATTTAAATTCAATTTAGGTAACATACTTAGTCGTTCTGCCAGATTTTTAAAAAAATTTATTTAAATTCTATTAATTAACATATAGTTTACTATCAGTTTCAGAGGTAGAGTTCAGTGATTTATCAGTTGCATCTAATACCCAGTGCTCATTACATCACATGCCCTCCTTAATGCCCATCACCCAGTTATCCCATCCACCACCCACCTCCCCTCCAGCAACCCTCAGATTGTTTAACTATAGAGTTAAGAGTCTCTTATGGTTTGTCTCTCTCTCTCTGATTTTGTCTTATTTTATTTTTCCCCTCCCTTCCCTTAAGATCCTCTGGTTTGTTTCTTAAATCCCACATATTAGTGAAATCATATGATAATTATCTTTCTCTGATTGACTTATTTCCCTTAGTGTAATACCCTCTAGTTCTAACCATGTCATTGCAAATGGTAAGATTTCATTTTTTTGATGGCTGAGTAATGTTCTATTGTGTATATGTATTACTTTTTCTTTATCCATTCATCTGTTGATGGACATCTGGGTTCCTGCCATAGTTTGGCCATTGTGGACATTGCTGCTATAAACATTGGGGTGCAGGTGCCCCTTTGTGTCCCTATGTTTGTATCTTTGGGTAAATACCTAGTAGTGCAATTGCTGGGTCGTAGGATAGTGCTATTTTTAACATCTTGAGGAACCTCCATACTGTTTTCCAGAGTGCCTGTACCAGCTTGCATTGCCACCAGGGGTGTAAGAGAGTTCCCCTTTCCCTGCATCCTCGCCAACATTTGTTGTTTCCTGACTTGTTAATTTTAGCTATTCTGACTGGTGTGAGGCGGTATCTCATTGTGGTTTGATTTGTATTTCCCTGATGCCAAGTGATGTGGAACATTTTTTCATGTGTCTATTGGCCATTTGTATGTCCTCTTTGGATAAATGTCTGTTCATGTCTTCTGCTCACTTCTTCAGTGGATTATTTGTTTTTTGGGTGTTGAGATTATTAAACTTTATAGATCTTGCCAAATTTTTTTTTTTGAAGAAAGCTAAACCTTTCCTATTTATCTCATGGCCAAAATTATTTTTCTTGATTTACTCTTTTCCATATTTGTAGAGATGCAAAATTTAGTTATTTTCTGGTGAGCAATTAGTAAATTTAAGTAATGAAATTTTATGATGTATTAAATTGTTGGTAACTATAATTGCTATTTTATTTCTTAATGCATTTCATTAATGATTTTGACAAGAAAATAAAGAAGTTAGGAATTTTTGTCTAATTTTTGTTTACTACAGTATGTCCTGTGTTTAGAAGAGTGTCAGGCATATAGGCACTGTGTAAATATTTTTTAATAAGTAAACAAAGTGTTTTATTTGCATAATAAACTTTGTGCCCTGTATTTTGCACATTAAAAAAAATCACCTACTCAAAGCTGAAGTATTTCATGAAGTTTATTCTTTTTTTTGTTTTCATTTTAATTCCAGTTAGTTAGCATACAGTGTAATAGTAGTTTCAGGTGTACAATTCAACACTTTCATACATCACCTGGTGCTCATCACACCAAGTGCACTCCTTAATCTCCATCACCTATTTCACCCCATCGCCCCACCCACCTCTCTCCTCTGCTAACATCAGTTTGTTCTCTATAATTAAGAGTCTGTTTCTTGGGGCGCCTTGGTGGCTCAGCCATTAGGCATCTGCCTTCTGCTCAGGTCATGATCCCAGGGTCCTGGGATCGAGCCCCGTATCAGGCTCCCTTCTCGGCGGGAAGCCTGCTTCTCCCGCTCACTCTCCCTTTGCTTGTGTTCCCTCTTTCACTGTCTCTCTCTCTCAAACAAATAAATAAAATATTAAAAAAAAAAGAGTCTGTTTCTTGATTTCTCACTCTCTTTTTTCCGTTTGCTCATTTGTTTTGTTTCTTAAATTCAACATGAGTGAAATTAAAAGGTATTTGTCTTTGACTGAAATACTTCCCATAGTGTTAAACTCTCTAGCTCCATCCATGTTGTTGCAAATGGCAAGATTTCATTCTTTTTTTTTTTTACGAACAAATAATATTCCGTAGTGTGTATATATACATATATATATATATATATATGTATATATACACACCACATCTTCTTCATCCATTCATCAGTTGGTAGACTCTTGGGCTGCTTCCATATCTTGGCTATTGTAAATAATGCTACAGTAAACATAGGGGTGCATGTATCCCTTTGAGTTAGTGTTTTTGTGTTCATTGGGTAAATACCCAGTAGTGCAATTGCTGGATCTTAGGGTAGTTTTATTTTTATAAGTCCTATTTTTTTAAGGAAACTCCATACTGTTTCCGAGTGGCTGCACCAGTTTGCATTCCCACTAACAGTGCAGTAGGGTTCCCCTTTTTCCACATCCTTGCCAACACTGTTGTTTCTTGTGTTGTTGATTTTAGCCATTCTGACAGGTATGAGGTGATATCTCATTGTAGTTTTGATTTGGATTTCTCTGATGGTAAGTGATGATGAACATCTTTTGATGTGTCTCTTAGCCATCTGGATGTCTTCTTTGGAGTAATGTCTGTTCATGTCTTCTGCCCATTTTTAATTGGATTGTTTGTTTTTGAGTGTTGAGTTGTATAAGTTCTTTATATATTTTGTATAGTAACCCTTTATTAATATGTCATTTTCAAATATCTTTTACCATTCCGTAGGTTGCCTTTTAGTTTTGTTGATTGTTTCCTTCGCTGTGCAGAAGCTTTTTATTTTGATGTGGTCCCAGTAGTTTATTTTTGCCTTTGTTTCCTTTACCTCAGGAGACATATTTAGAAAAAAGTTTCTATGGCCAACGACAATGAGGTTACCGCCTCCTTTCTCTTCTAGGATTTTTATGGGGGCTTCAGGTCTTATGTTTAGGTCTTTTTTTTTTTTTTTAAAGATATTGTTTATTTGTCAGAGAGAAAGAGAGAGAGCGAGCACAAGCAGGGGGAGTAGCAGGCAGACAGAGAAGCATGTTCCCTGGTGAGCAAGGAGTCTGATGTGGGACTTGATCCCAGAACCCTGGGATCATGACCTGAGCCGAAGATAGACGCTTAACCGACTGAGCCACCCAGGAGACCCTAAGTATAGAGATTTTAACAGTATTTGTTCTCCAATCTATGAGCATGGAATGTCTTTACATTTCTTAGTGTCATCTTCAATTTCTTTCATCAGTGTTTCATAGTTTTCAGAGTACAAGTCTTTCACCTCTGGTTAGGTTTGTTCCTAGGTATCTGATTATTTTGGGTACAATTGTAATGAGATTGTTTTCTTAATTCCTCTTTCTGCTGCTTCATTATTAGTTTATAGAAATGCAACAGATTTCTGTACATTGATTTTGTATGCTGTGACTTGACTGAATTTGTCTATCAGTTGTAGCTATATTTTGGTGAAGTCTTTCAGGTTTTCTATATATATCATCATGTCATCTGCAAATAGTGAACATTTTACTTCTTCATTACCGATTTGGATGCTTTTGATTTCTTCTTCTTGTCTGACTGCTTTCACTAGGACTTCCTGTACTATGTTGAATGGGAGTGGTGAGAGTGGGCATCCTTGTCTTGTTCCTGACCTTAGAGGAAAAGTTCTCAGTTTCCCCATTGGGTATGATATTAGCTGTGGGTTTTTAGTTTATGGCTGGCCTTCATTATTTTGAGGTATGTTCCCGCTAAACCTACTTTTTTCAGGGTTTATATCATGAGTAGATGTTGTACTTTGTCAAATGCTTTTTCTGTGTCTATTGAAGTGATCACATGGCTTTTATCCTTTCTCTTATTGATGTGAAGTATTATGTTGATTAATTTTTGAAGTTTGAACCACCTTTGCAACCCAGGAATAAATCCTACTTGATCATGGTAGATGATTTTTTTCAATGTGTTGTTGAAATCAGTTTGCTAGCTTCATGAAGTTTATTCTTTATGGAGCTAATAAGCATTTAGGTATGTTAATAACCAGCTCTTTGTCACTTCAGGCATTTATTTTACAACTTCTTTCCATGTCCTTCCTTTATTCCTTGTTACAAACCTTGGGACCTCAGATAGAGGAACCATTTCTAGACTCTAAAGGTGGCTAAGGTTCCTGAGGCCAGAGGGAAATTTAAATAACAACTATCTTTGTTTTCTTTTTTTTTTCTTGTTTTAGTTTTTTATTGAATTATAGTTGACATGCAATATTATTATTAGTTTCAGGTGTACATCATATTGATTTGACAGTTGTACACAGTAGGCAGTGCTTTTAAGTGTAGCTATCATTTGTCATCATAAAATGTTATTACAGTATTATTGACAATATTTTCTATACTGTAGTTTTCATCTCTCTGACTTATTTATTTTATAACCAACAATTTGTACCTCTTTTATCCCCTTTACCTGTATTACCCATCCCCCTTACTGTCCTCTTCCCTGGCAACCACCAGTTTGTTCTCTGTATTTGTGAGTGTATCTGTTTTTCTGTTTTGGGTTTTAGATTTTACACATAAGTGAAATCATATGGCATTTGTCTTTTGCTGTCTGACTTACTTCCCTTAGTATAATTCCCTTGGTCCATCCATGTTGCAAATGGCAAGATTTCATTCTTTTTTATGGATGAGTGTAATATTCTGTGTGTGTGTGTGTGTGTGTGTGTGTGTATGTGTATACATATATATATTGCATCTTATTTATTCATGCATCTATTCATGGACACTTAGATTTCTTCAATATCTTGGCTACTGTATATATCTTTTTGAATTAGTGTTTTTGTTTTCTTTAGGTAAATACCCAGAAGTGGAATTACTAGGTTGTATGTTATTTCTATTTTTATTTTTTTGAGGAACTTCCATACCATTTTCCACAGTGGCTGTACTAATTTACATTCCTACCAACAATGCAGGACGGTTCCCTTTTTTCCACATCCTCATCAACACATATTATCTCTTGTGTTTTTTTTTTTTTTTTAAGATTTATTTATTTATTTATTTGACAGAGATAGAGACAGCCAGCGAGAGAGGGAACACAAGCAGGGGGAGTGGGAGAGGAAGAAGCAGGCTCATAGCGGAAGAGCCTGATGTGGGGCTCGATCCCATAACGCCGGGATCACGCCCTGAGCCGAAGGCAGACGCTTAACGACTGCGCCACCCAGGCGCCCCATCTCTTGTGTTTTTAATACTAGCCATCCTGACTTGTGTAAGGTGACATCTCATTGTGGTTTTGATTTTTATTTCTCTAATGATAAGTGATGTTGAACACATTTTCATGAGTCTGTTGGACATCTGTATGTCTTCTCTGGAAAAATGTCTATTCCAGTCATCTGTCCATTTTTAAATTGGATTATTTGGGTTTTTTTGGTGATAAGTTGTATAAGTTCTTTATATATTTTGGATATTAACCCCTCATTGCACATATCATTTGCAAATATCTTCTCTTATTCAGTAAGTTGCCTTTTCATTTTGTTGATAGTTTCCTTCACTGTGCAAAAGCTTTTTAGTTTGATGTAATCAAATAGTTTATTTTTACTTTTGTTTCCCTTGCCTGAGGAGATATAACCTGAAAAATATTCCTAAGGCTGATGTCAAAGAGATTACTGCCTATGTTTTCTTTCAGGATTTTTATGGCTTCAAGTCTTACATTTATTTATTTATTTTTATTTATTTTTTTAAAAAAAGATTTTATTTATTTATTTGACATAGAGACAGCCAGCGAGAGAGGGAACACAAGCAGGGGGAGTGGGAGAGGAAGAAGCAGGCTCCCAGTAAAGCAGGGACTCTGGGATCAGGCCCTGAGCCAAAGGTGGACGCTTAACGACTGAGCCACTCAGGCACCCCATCAAGTCTTAACATTTAGATCTTTAATCCATTTTGAATTTATTTTTGTGTATGGTCTAAGAGAGTGGTCCAGTTTCATTCTTTTGCATGTAGCTGTCCTGTTTTCCCAGCACCATTTATTGAAGAGACTGTCTTTTCTTCATCGTATGTTTTTGCGTCCTTAATGGAAGATTAATTGACTATATAAGCATGGGTTTATTTCTGGGCTCTCTATTTTTTCCATTGATCTCTGTGTCTATTTTTTGCCAGTACCATACTGTCTTGATTATTATAGCTTTGTAGTATATCTTTAAATCTGGAATTGTGATACCTCCAGCTTTGTTCTTCTCAAGATTGCTTTGGTTCTTGGGGTTCTTTTCAACAACTGGTTTTGAATAGCAAAGCATTTATTTCTCTCTTATTGCTTAACTCTGCTAAAGACTGTCATTCAGTTAAAGTTATCTTACTGTAACCATTGAGGACTTCTTGAAAACAGGGAGAAATATTAAATTTCATTTGGCTGTATGACTAATAGGTTCATACTTGAGTTAAATATTGAGGTTGAGAATCTTAATGATTGATCAAATTTGATGAGAATTGAGGCAGATCAAGGTCAGAAGATGTGAATAATTGTACATTTTGTTTTTATGGAAAAATATATGCTGGGTGAAAGGAAGAGCATGATGAGTGATCATGAGATATAAAGTAGATGTACTTCATTTATAGATTGGTTTCTCTTCATGGATTTACCATTGAAGGTTCCTGCATAATATCTTCAGATATTAAAAAAGTAATGTGTTTAACAAAAGGATTTATGATTATATGCATATATATATTTCTAGTTTTTTTCACAACAATCGAAAAATAACTAACTCTTAGGAAACACTAATCAGATTCGGATCTACTCCCATGTGTAAATCTAGAACTCTCCAATTTGCTTACTTGATTAATTCCTCAGGAGTAGTTTTAGAGTAGGCACCATTGTATCCCAGTGACCTTAGGAATTTTCTCTAATTAGGTTAGGAAGAAAATTAGATCTTATTCTAGTTCTATATGTCTTAATGTCTTGCCATGCAAGAGGATATGAGGGAAAGGACTAGGACCTGCCCTCTTCACCATTCTGTGCTTAGCCACTGGGATAGGAGACACTCAATAAAGACTGATTGAATCAATGCATATATATAAATATTGACATAACTTGCTCATCTTGTAGGACGATTTTCACAAAGATTCCAAGATATAACTATGTGGATCCTGATTTTGCATATACTAAATTTGAAAAAATTAAAAAGCAAGCACATGAAAACTATTATGCAGAATACATTAAACATTTAAGAAGTGTACGCCTGCGGAAACAAGCAGAGAGGTAAAGTTCACTTCCTCAAACAGTATAAAACAGATCGTAGTGCCTGCAGAGCCAGATTTTTTTTCTTTACTCCTTAGTTTCTTTTTAGTGCTTTAAGTGACCTTTTCAGATATGAAAATAACAAAACCTTGAACTCCTTTGACTGCAGTTATTTCCTTCCCTACTTTTGGTTTGGGATGTCTTACGTTGGGTTTCCCCAAAAACAGTTCTTGAGATGGGTTCCAGCACAGCATTGTTTTAGGAGAAACAAGATGTGGGAAGCAGGTTAGGGCAGGGGAGGGAACTGAGAAATGATGTGTTTCAGATAAGGCTTACACTCAGACTGATGCCTAGGGTCTCTTGAATCATAAATTACCACATAGATGTTCCTGCGTTGAGCCAAAGGGGCTTGTCTTTTTTTTTTTTTTTTTTTTTTTTNTTTTTTTTTTTTTTTTTTTTAGATTTTATTTATTTATTTGACAGAGACAGCGAGAGAGGGAACACAAGCAAGGGGAGTGTGACAGGGAGAAGCAGGCTTTCCGTAGAGTAGGGAGCCCGATGTGGGGCTCGATCCGAGGACCCTGGGATCATGACCTGAGCAGAAGGCAGACGCTTAAGGGCGGAGCTGCCCAGGTGCCCCAAGGGACTTGTCATTTGTGCTCTGTATCAGCCATTGGTTCTGAGCTGTCCTTGGGTGTGGTGGGATGGGCAAGACTTCGTTGGTGAGGTCTTTGAGAATGGGGTCTTCTCAGCAGAAGGTAATTTTATGCAGATGAGTGCATCATTCTTTGTAAGTGGTTCTGAGTGTGGCAGCAGCATCATGAGGTATGGGGAATGTTGGGATTTGCCAGTGTATTTTCTAAAACCCTTGGCCTCAATTGGTTATTATTATGATTTCAATAGGGAATGCATGTATTCATATAATGACACAGACATAGGATTACAGCCAGCATCAGGTCTAAAGTCACCCTCACTCTCAGAAACGGAAATAGAAGAGGAATTATGTTCAGCAAAGTGTCAGATCGAACCTAACCAATTACTAAATACCAGAAATATAGAATCCGAGGAGACGAAGGCTCTGAAAAGAAAGGCATGTGCAGTATTTTACATTTCATTAAGTCATGAGAATTCTTAAAATATCTTTTGCTAATATTGAAACTTAATTTTGGGGTAACATTTTTTCCTAGGTTCTCAAGGGACTTAAATCGGACCCATCCACGCCCCATGAAAAACATGATTGCAGCTTAATTTTGACACCAAAGCAAATTCATCAAGTAATTGTTGGTAAGAATCTATAAAAAGCTATTACAGCCTTTATTTTTTTAAACAGGTTTATTGGAGCATAATTTATATTCCATAAAATTGACCTGTTTAAAGTATGCAAGTCAGTGAATTTTAGCGAGTTTATGGGATTATGCAACCATCATCATCATTCAATTTTAGAATGCTGCCCTCACCCTCAGGACCGTATGTACTTACTCCCAAATCCCACCCCTAGCCCCAGGCAACTGTTGATGAATTTTCTCTCACTATGGATTTGCCTCTTCTGAACATTTCATATAAAAGGAATCATACAATGTGTAGTCTTTTTGTATATTGCAACTTTTACTTAGTGTAATGTTTTTGATGTTCATCCAATAGGTATAAATAGGTATAAATATTTTCTTCCTTCTTATGTCTAAATAGCATTTCATTTTATTGGAGTGCCACATTTTGTTTATCCATTTACCAGTTGATGGACACGAGCTGTTTTCACTTTGAGGCTATTGTGAATAATGTTGCTATGAATGTTCACATATAATTCTTTGAGTGAACATATGTTTTCATTTCTTTTGGTTAGATTCCTAGGAGTGGAATTGCTGAGTTGTATGGTAAATTCCTGTCTAACATTTCAAGAAACTGCCAGAAACTTTTCAAAGTGCACCAAGTTACAGTCCCCCCAACAGTGCACGAGGGTTACGATTACTCCATGTTCTCACCAGCAGATGTTATTTTTATCTTTCTTGATTATAGCCGTCCTGATGGTGTGAAATGTTCTCACTGTGGTTTTGATTTGCATTTTCCTCGTGACTAAGATGTAGAATATATTTTCATGCATTTAAATACACATAAATATATATCTCCTTTGGAGGAGTGTCTTTCAAATTCTTAGCCCAATTTTTAATGTGAACTTTTGCCTTCTTATTGTAGAGTTGTAAGTATTGTTTATATATTCTAGATACAAGTCCTTTATCAGATATATGATTTCCAAAGGCTGTGGCTTGTTTTTGTTTTTTGTTTTTTATTTTTATTTTATTATTATTATTTTTAAAGATTTTATTTATTTATCTGACAGAGAGAGACAGCCAGAGAGAGGGAACACAAGCAGGGGGAATAGGAGAGGAAGAAGCAGGCTCCCAGTGGAGGAGCCTGATGTGGGGCTCGATCCCATAACGCCGGGATCACGCCCTGAGCCGAAGGCAGACGTTTAACAACTGAGCCACCCAGGCACCCGTTTTTTAGTTTTTAAATAGTGTTGTTTAAAGCACGGAAGTTTTTACTTTAAGTGAAATTGAATTTATCAATTTTTTAAAATTTTTTATTATAATTTTTTTCTTTTATAGATCATGCTTTTGATTTCATACCCAAGAATATGGGTATGAATATTTTCACAAATATTTTCTCTTGTTTTCTTCTAAAATGTTTATGATTTTAGATCTTACATTTAGGACTATAATTCTTTATGAGTTAATTTTTATGTATGTTGTGAGTTAAGAGTCTAAATTCATATTGTTGTATGTGACTGTTCAGTTGTCCTAGCACCATTTGTAGAAAATACTATCATTCCTCATTGAATTGCCTTAGTACTCTTGTTGAAAATCAATCAACTGTATATATCAGGGTTTATTTCTAGAGTCTTAGTTCTGTTCTATTGATCTGTATGTCTGTACTTCTGACAGTTCTACACTGTCTTTGATACTGTACTTTTAGACTAAGTTTTGAAATCGGTTAAGTGTAAATCCTCCAAATTCGCTCTTCTTTTTCAAGATTGCTTTGGTTATTATGGATATAAATCGGATTTTTTTAAGACCATCTTTGTCTTGCTTCTGGATCTCTTGCTTGCACCAACCAGTATTGAAACTTCAGGTCATGATGTTGACCTTCTCTGAATGTCCACCATTGAGATAATTATTATTTTGACAACATCCCTAGGCATGAGTTAAGAAACAAGTGACAGGGGTGCCTGAGTGGCTCAGTTGGTTAAGTATCTGCCTTTGGCTCAGGTCATGATCCCAGAGTTTGGGATTGAGTCCCACATTGGGCTCCCTGCTCAGTGGGGAGCCTGCTTCTCTCTCTCCCCTGCTCATGCTTGCTCTCTGTCGCTCACTCTCTCTCTCAAATAAATAAATAAAATCTTAAAAAAAAAAGAAAGGAAAGAAACAAGTGACAGTTCCCTTGAAGAGGTGTTGAACAGTATCCCTGCATAGGTCATTTTCACCAAGCCTATTAAAGGATGATTATGGTTAAAGAAATCGTAGTCTATACTAGTCTGAAGAGGAAGTTTGTATTTCATTCTAGGCAGCGTTAGGGTGTCCCTGAGGAAGATGTGAGCAGATGATTAATTGATATGGATGTGTTGATTCTCCCTCTAGGGAGAACCTAGTATACAAAACACCAAATACCAATTCTTTTATTATCCAGACTAAAAGATGATAGCCAAAGAGGTGCCAGGTAAGAGACAGCACAATGGGAAGTGCTTAAATATCTGGGCAGTGATGGCTTGCTATGGCTGGTCAGTGGCCAAGTGTCAGATCAGTGAGGACTGTGGAAAATGCCCCAAACAGTATCTGGCTCTGGGGAAAGTGGGTGACATGGACTGGTAAGAAGGGATGGACTCTCCCACCATTCACTGGGGTTCTGATTGGGAAATAGGACTCAGTACTGCAAGAGCATCAGAGCTAAACCTCCCTGCTACACAGTGACAGTGAGCCCCTTGGGCATGGCGGACTGGGAACTCATTAGTTCATTGCCTGTCTGGAGTTAGATGCAGTTCAGTTCAGGTTAAGTGTCATTTACTCTGCCTCTCTTTTGTGCTGGGCATGTGGTAGGTACTGGGATTTATAGTCCCAGGCACTTACCTTTCATTATTGGGTGGTACAGGCTTTGTGTCTTCCAAATTGGTGACTGATTAATCAGATAAGCAAATCTATACAAATTCAAAAGGAGTTAGAAAACAGTGTTGTCCAGTGTCTCTTCTACTACTCCTCCACCAGGTTCGCTCCCTTCACCTGGTGTTCTGAGTATTTTATAATGACCCTTTCTCCGGCGACAGGGCCCCTGTGTGAGTTTACAAGGTCAGCAACTGTGATGGTGGGAATTTTGTATCACTGTCATTTGTATACCTTGAAGGTGTTTTTTGAGCCTCCGCACAGAACAGGGACTAGCACTATCAACGGAGATTACAGTTTCAGAAAATTTTGCTCTGTATTTATATTTTAAAAAGTGAAGTGGGGACCCATGAGTGGCTCAGTCCCATTCAGTGTCTGACTCTTGATTTTGTCTCAGGTTATGATCTCAGGGTCGTGAGATCAAGCACCACATTGGGCTCCAATGCTGGGCTTGGAGCCTGCTTCAGATTCTCTCTGTCCCTCTCTCTCAGTCCTTCCCCTGCTTCCCCTCTCTCTTTCTCTCAAAAAGAAAAAAAAAGTGATTGTCAAGAGACACAGTAGAGGATTTGGAGATTAACTGAATCAATTAGTGAAAACTGTTATAGAGGGGCGCCTGGGTGGCAGCTGCCTTTGGCTTGGGTCATGATCTCAGGGTCCTGGGATCGAGTCCCATGTTGGACTTGCTTTTCAGCGGAGAGTCTGCTTCTCCCTCTACCTCTGCTGCTCCCCCTGCTTTTGCTCTTTTGCTTGGGCACGTGCATGCTCTATCTCTCAAATAAATAAATCTTTAGAAAAAAATAAAAAGAAAGCTGTTATATAGAGTCTGGGTTACATTGGATGTTGTTGCAGAGAGTATTGTTTGCTTCATCAGCAAATGTTCAGTCACTTCAGTTTTAAGTTACCACTTATTGATACATATTAAAAGCCAGGCATTGTGTTGAACAATGTATAAATATGATCTTATTTAATCCTTCAAATGATGTAAGCAATTTATAAGGTAATTGCTTTTATTTCCATTTTAGAGATGAGTAAAGTGAAGCCCAGAGAGGTGATAAACCTTGATCAGATTGCTCGGTATTTAGTAGAAAGGAGTAGATTTGAAATTAGGTTTCTCTAGGCAGACTTTTAAAATTAAATTAATTAATTAATTAATTAATTAATTTAGAGAGCATCAGCAGGGGGAGGGGCAGAGGGAGAGGGAGAGAGAATCTCAAGCCAACTCTGTGCTGAGCATGGAGCCCAACATGGGGCTCAATCTTAGGCCTCGGAAATCATGACCTGAGCTAAAAACAAGAGTCAGACGCTTGAGTTACTGAGCCACCCAGGCGTCCCTCTGCCCACACTTTCTATCTCAATTTCTCTTTCCATTCCTCTTTCACAACCTGTATTTTTCTCTACAGTATTTGTCTCAGCTTCTTCCCCGCCTTCCGTTATGTCTACCTCACAGTATGTTAAATCAGAATCTAGAATTCTGTATTGGTTTTCATAAAACATATTAGTCTGCTTTTTTATTTTTTAATTTATTTATTTTTAAGATTTTATTCATTTATTTGTCAGAGAGAGAGGGAGCGCACATGGGGAACAGCAGGCAGAAGGAGAAGCAGACTCCCAACTGAGCAGGGAGCCCAATGTGGGCTCGATCCCAGGGCCCCAGGATCATGACCTGAACTGAAGGCAGACGCTTAACCGACTGAGCCACCCAGGCGCCCCAGCATTTTTTCTTTTTTAAAAAGTTTGTTTTTACTATCTTTGTTTGCATTAGAGTAATGTTGGCCTCATAAACTGACTTTAGAGACTTAGGAAGTGTTCATTCCTTTACTGTATTCTGAAAGAGATTATGTAGAATTATATTATTTTTCAAATGTTTGAGTTCTTCAGGGAAACTCTCTGAGAAAGGAGAGTTCGTTTTCAGAGAATGTTAAATTACAAATTCAATTTCTTCAATAGTTGTAGGACCATTCCGATAATCTGTGCCATTTTAGGAGAGTTTTGGTAGTTTATAGTTTTTCTGGAATTGATCCCCTCCATAAAGACATCCCATGCATGTGCATAGAATTGTTTGTAGCTTTCCCAAATAATCCCTTTAATGTCTGGGTTAGAAACATCTGTAGTGATACAGCCTCTCTTAATATTGAGAATTTATGTTTTCTTGTTATTTTCCTTTCTCTTTCTCAGTAAAGGTTTATCAATTCTTTTTTTAAAGATTTTATTTTTATTTATTCATTCGACAGAGATAGAGACAGCCAGCGAGAGAGGGAATACAAGCAGGGAGAGTGGGAGAGGAAGAAGCAGGCTCCCAGTGGAGGAGCCTGATGTGGGGCTGGATCCCATAACGCCGGGATCACGCCCTGAGCCAAAGGCAGAGACGCTTAACCGCTGTGCCACCCAGGCGCCCCGAGGCTTATCAATTTTATTGGTGATTTCAAAGAACCAGCATTTGGTTTCATTGATTTTTCTCTGTAGTTTTTCTGTTTTTAATTTTAATGACTTCTTATCTTTTATTTGTCATTTCCTTCTATTTGCTTTGGAGTTTTATTTGGGTTGCTTTTTTTTTTTTTAAGTTTCTTGATGCAGAAGTTTAAATTATTGATTTATACCCTTGTTTTTTTCCTTTTAAAGATTTTATTTATTTGAGAGAGAGAGACAAGAGTGTGACAGAGATAGCACATGCGTGGGTGAGAGAGAGAGAGGGAGAAAGAGAGCGAGAGCCAGAGAGAGCGAGCGCAAAAGCAGGGAGGAGAGGGAGGAGCCAGGGAGCCTGATGTGGATTTGATCCCAGGACTCTGGAATCATGACCTGAACCAAAGGCAGACGCTTAACCGACTGCTCCTACCCTTCTCTTTTGTCTAATACAATCATTTAGTACTATGCATTTCTCACTAAACAGTGCGTTAGCTGTATCTTTCATATTCTTATATGTTTTCATTTTCTTTTAGCTCAATATACAGTTGACCCTGAACAACGTGGTTAGTGGTGCCAACAACCCCCCCCCCCAATGTGGTCAGAAATCTGTGTGTATCTTTTGATTCCCCCAGAAGTTAACTACTAATAGCCTACTGTTGACTGGAAGCCTTACTGATAAGATAAACAATTGATTAACACCTAGTTTGCATATGTGCTATATACTGTATTCTTAAATGAAATAAGCTAGGGAAAAGAAAATGTTATTGAGAAAATCATGGGGTGCCTGGGTGGCTCAGTCAATTAAGTGTCTGCCTTTGGCTCAGGTCATGATCCCAGGGTCCTGGGGTGGAGACCCATGGGGAGCTCTCTGCTCTGCACGGAGTCTGCTTCTCCCTCTCCCTCTGCCCCTTTCCCCTGCTGGTGCTCTCTCTCTCTCAAATAAATAAATAAAATCTTTAAGTTAGAAAATCAAAAGAAAGGGAAAATACATTTAGTGTACGGTATAGTAGTAGAATGAGGCACCCCACATCTTGTTCTCACCCTACGTTCACAAAGCTGGATCTTGGAGTGACACCTGCTTCTTGCTCCTCTACCCAGGAATGTGGGAAGGCTCCTTCCAAGAGGAGTCTGGGGCAATGCAGAGAACCAGGGAAGGCAGATCACCTTTACCCATTTCTCTAGGTCATTTGCTGTACCTGACCCCTTTTATGGGGTTCTAACACAGTTTCTGCTTTCAGGAAATGCTGACAAGTGTGGATGTGCCAGTTACCTGACAATATTAACTCCCCACCTGGAAGAACTTTCAGCACCATGTACAGTGCCCTCTCTGTTGTCCGCTTTAGGCTTCTCCGTGGTGCTGTCCTGACCTGCCCCCCCCCCCCCCCCCGCCCCCAACACATATCCATGTTCTCCCAGACCCCTTGATTCAGGAGGTGGGGTGGGTTATTATTCACTGGTCCTTGGTCAACTCCCACTAGTGAAGGGCATTGCTGCTTATGCGAGAATCCCTCCCCAGAGCCAGTTCCTTTGTGCTCCTCATATCAAGACCTAAGTGAACACGTAGTTGGATGAGGAATGTCTGTATCAGGCAAGAGACTTGCTGTTCCAGCTTTCTCTACATCTTTCCTCAGCCTTCCCTTTGCTTCTAGTCATTTGGTGATTCTGTCTTACTTTAAAATCACAACACAAAAATGCATGTTTATTGGGAGTGGGAGCACATGTAAATGGACCCATGCAGTTCAAACCCTTATTGTTCAAGGGTCAGCTATATTATCTAATTTTCCTTGAAACATTCTCTTTGGCTCATGAGTTATTTAGAAGTGTGTTACTTAAATTTGAAGATTTTTCGGTTTTCTTTCTGCTATGGTTTTCTAGTTTGATTCCATTTGGTGAAAGTACACACATATATGTATTCAATTCTTTTAAATTTTTGAAGATTTGTTAAGTGTGATCCTGGATGTGGTCCCTTTTGTTGAAGGTTCATGTGACTTGAAAAGAAGTGTTCTGCTATTGTTGGGGAGTGTTCTTTAAATGTCAGTTATATCCCAATTAGTTAATGTTATTTATCCTAAATCCTTACTGCTTTTTTGTCTAGACAATCTGTCAGTTATTGAAAAAGGTGATTGACATCCCAAACTGTAATTGTAGATTTTATTATTTCTCCTTTTCATTCTGTCAGTTTTGCTTCATGTATTTTGAAGCTCCGTTGTTTGGCGCATACACATCTGACACTGTTATGCCTTCTTGGTCCCTATTATCATTATGCAATGTCCCTCTTTGTCCCTGGTAATTTTCTTTGGTCTGAAATGTAGTTTGATATTATCTAGCTATCAAAGCTTTCTTTTGTATAGTCTGCACTCTTAATCTTTTTACTTGTATCTACTTTGGACTTACCTATGTCATTGTATTTGAGGTAAGTTTACTGTGGGCAGCATATAGTACTTTTTCATCCATTCTGACAATCTCTGTTTTTTAATTGGTGCATTTGTGTCATTTACATTTGATATAAATGTTGTTATATATCAAGACTATGGAATGTTATTCAAGATTATTTGTTTTTACCTTAAGAAGTTTATCTTCAGTTCTCAAAAGTTTTCAAAAGTCCGGGCATGGTTTTCTTTGGATTTGTTCTGCTTGGGTTTCACTAGGCTTCTAGAATGTGAGGTTTAACTTTTTTTGCTACGTTTGGTCATTTTTTAGCTATCGTTTTTTTCCAAATATTTTTCCAGTCCCCTCTGTCCTTTACTTTCTCATCCTGGGGCTCCATTTACATGATTTTTAGACCTTCTGCTTTTGTTCCATGGGCCTCTGAGACTTTTAATTTTTTTTCAATCTGTTTTCTTTTTGTTTGTCAGATTGGGTAAATTCTGTTGATATTTCTTCAGGTTCACCAGCTTTTTCTTCTGTCCTCTCATTCTGTTAATGAGCATACCAAAGAGGTTTCTGTTTTACTTACTGTATTTTTTAATCTTAGAGTTTCTATTTAGTTCTTTGGATATTCTCTTTGCTGAAACTCTTTTTCTACTGATTTCAAGAGTATTCATGATTGCTTATTTGGTCATTTTTATAATAGTTTCTTTAAAACTTCTGTCAATCCATTTCAACATCTTTGTCATCTCAGTCTTGGTATGATGAGTAATTTTGGTTTATACCTTGGACATTTTGAATACTGCATTGTGAGACTTTACTATTTAAATAATCTATTTTAGGGTGCAGATGATCCATTTAGCTTTACAACATACGTTGTAGTCCACATTTGTGTGTTGTATAACAAATGTCAATTTAATTTTAAAGCCTTTATAGTACTGCGCTGGTTTTCCCTTTTTATATGCTGCCCAAAAGATTATATGAAACCTAGGCATTATTTCACACTGTAGTTCTGTTCTTAAGCCATTTGCTGTGTTGGTTCTGATAGATTTCACCCATGGACTGTTCAATATATGACCATAACTTAATTCACATATTTAAAATATGTCCTTGTCTAACTCCCACCTCTCTGTCCCTACCCCTACTTTTTAGGTGTGAGGGTGAGGGGTGTCATTTTATTTGCCTGCTTTAGTTTAATGAGGCATGGAGTGGCCACTGTGATAGTAGGGAGGTAGGGGCAGAATCTCTTTGCTTATGTTTGTTTAATACAGGGCAGCTTTGGTCGGCAGGCCTTTATTTCACAGAGTGTGCAGTGTCAGGTGAGGAGGGGAAGGATGTTACTACTGCTTTTCTTAGTGGAGGGTGGTGGTAGTCAATAGGACTCTATCCTACAGTCTTTTAGGCACATGGTCAAGAGGGAGAGGAGTACTGCCTCTCTAAGCCTTAATTCAGGGCAGATATGGTTGACAGGTCTCAACTCCAGCAACTCCACAGGGACTCCCTCTTTAGTGGAGAAGGGAAGGAATGATGTCTCCCTTTGTCTTACTGTAGGGTAGGGATGGTTGACAGGGCTCTATTCCAGTTTTCTTAGAACCTAGTGTTGAGGGCATCAACTTCTTTCATACTGTTTGCCTGGAGTAGCATAGGTCTAGTTAAAAGGGTTTGGCCTTGTCGGGCCACTCAGAATGGGCTGCCAGCTCCTCTAGTGCCCAGGCCATGATAATAACCCAGGAAAATTCACTACAGGTTTATCTCCGTATTCCTAAAATCCCTAGACAATCCATTTTCTCATTACTTATCCCAAGTTCGTGATAGTTATTTCATAGATTTTTGTCAACATTTTAATTTGTAATTAGAGGAGTACAGTGGATTGTGTTTACTTAATTTTGTCTGGAAATAAATTCTTGAAATATGGAAGAGAAGTATTACTCTAAAATCTGCTATACTTATTGAACATATTGATATTTCTCTTTTGTGAAGGGCTGGAAAACATTAGCACAGCAAATGGCAGTTTAATAGCCTTATCACGATGGAAGAAAGCCTAAAATTAAAATGCAGTGGACAAGATTTCATCATGGATAATGGTCAGAGCCATTGGGGCAGGTGGAAAAAGAATGCCAGGAACTCTAAGAACTGTTATTATTTAAACCACATTGTCCCCTCTCCAGATCCTATTCTTGTTGAGGTCACCAATGCCATTAGGCAGCCTTTTGTCTAGGGTTACAGAATGTGAGGACATCTGGCTATGCTTTGTGTTTCTCATATGGTGTTCCTGTTTTGTTGCCGTATGTCTGTCTGTGTGTACCTTCTGGAGACCCAGAATGCGTGTTTGAGCCTGGCACCAACCTTTCTCTTCACAGTGGTTTTTGAGTCATCATGCTCTGTTAACAGGTTCATCCGTCCCATCATACCCTCATGTCTGGCCCTAGATCCAGATCCTCTGAGGTCTCCATTTTTCAGATAGGGATCGAAGACCCTTTCTAAACATACAGTAAGTGATATTCATTTTAACAGATGCTAACATATTTATAAAGTTTAACATATCAATTCAGTTTAAGAAGGAAGGGAAACTTCAACTTCTGAGTTGGAGTAACAGGAACTGCATTTACTCATCTTCCTGAAACGACCAAAAACAACAAACAAGAAGTACAGAAAGCAAGAATTTTCAAGACACTGGATATCAGGCAATGAAAGTGAATGATGTCCAATAGGAAAAAATATATGTGAGCCCTAGCCAAGCTTACTGCTGTGAGAGAATTTCCAGCCCACTGTCCAGAGAGAAGGAACCCAGAAGAACCTGATGGTATCCTTGAGATGAGAAAACCTGGCTGTGAGACTGGAGCCACCAGGGAAACCAGAACTCACAGGGCAGAATACAAGGCAGGAGAGAGCTGCACAAAATGAGAACCTCAGTGTTCTGCTGCGGGTTCCCCTCAGTTACTCTAAATAATACCGGTCAGCTCATAGGTGTGAGGAAAACTATCTAAAACTAGGGGAAAAAAACTTTAGAAAGGATTATAGAATTATCTACTACTCATTCAGGCCAGGGAATAGTGACTAAAACTTCCCACCTGGCAGACCAGGAAAAAAAAACAAACAGCAACTTCATAATTCATGGACATTGGGCCAGAGCTCAGGAAGTTCTTGCCTCAGTGGTGGAGAATAATTATTACTGTTCAGAGCACTACTCTGGATCCAGGTAACTTTCCTAAAAGCAAGACCTGGAAGGATCAATCTGTTTTAAAGTAACTTTCTCCCAGAACAATGCTCAAGAAAATTTATAGGAATATAAAAAATTTTCAGTACCTAATGAAGTAAAATTTACTATGTCTGACATCTGTACCAAAATTTCTAGGCATGAAAAGCAGCAGCAAAACGCAACCCATCATGAGAATAATTAATCAGTTAAACCTACCCAATAAGGATACATATGATAGAATTATCAGAAAAAGATATGAAAAAGGAATATAGCTATATCCCATATATTTAAAAAGTTATGCAGAGACATAGAAAATATGAAAAATTATCCATGTGATCTATGGCTTCAATAGGATTCCAATAAAAATTCCATCAGGATCTTTTGTAGAAATTGACAGGGGCTCTGGGTGTCTCAGTCGACTGGGCGTCTGCCTTCAGCTCGGGTCGTGATCCTGGTGTCCAGGGATCGAGCCCCGCATTGGGCTCCCTGCCCAGTCGGGAGCCTGCTTCTCCCTCTGCCTGCTACTCCCCCTGCATGTGCTCTCTCTCTGTGTCAAATAAATAAATAAAATCTTTGAGAAAGAAAAAAGAAATTGACTCATTTTAAAATTCAGATAGACATGAAAAGTAGAATAGTCAAAACAATTTTGAGAAAGAAAAACAAGTTGGAGATAAATCACTACCTGATTTCAAGACTTAGAAAGCTATAGTAATCGAAACAGTGTGGTATTGGCATAAATACAGACCCATAGATCAATGAAACATAAGTGAGAGTTCAGACATAGATCGATGCACATTGGACAACTGAACTTTGACACAAAGACAATGCAGTGCGGAAAGGATGGTCTTTTCAAGAAGTCCTGCAACATGTGAGGCACCCATTTAAAAGAAAAGAAGTTTATATCCTTATGTCAAATACTAAAACTAAAGCAAAAGATTGTAAGCCTTGGAGAGGGAAGCACAGCCACCCAGGTGGCTCAGTTGGTTAAGTGTCTGACTCTTGATTTCTGCTCAGGTCATGATCTCAGGGTTGTGAGATTGAGCCCCATGTCAGGCTCCATGCTTAGCATGGAGTCTGCTGGAGATTCTCTGTCCCTCTGCCCCTCCTGTTCTGTGCACACGTGCTCTGTCTCTTTAAAATAAATCTTTAAAAAGAAGCATAGGAAAAAGATATCTCTGACGATGAGGAAAGCAAAAATGTCCTAGATACGATATAAAAAAAACCCCATGATCCGTAAAAGAACAAATGGATAAAGAAGAAAAGAACAAATGGATAAATTGGAATTGATAAAATTTAAATGCTTCTCCTCAAAAGTAACTGATGAGAGGATAAAAACAAGACATAGAGTGATAGAAAATATTTGCAATTTATGTATCTCATGAAAGAATTGCAAACAGAATGTGTATAAAACTTTTGAGAATCAATATTAAGAAAACAAATGACCCAGTTAAAAAATGGGCAAAGGGATTTGAACAGATACTTCAACAACAAAGATATACAAATGAGAAATAAGCACATGGAAATGTGCACAGTGTTGTTAGTTGTTAGGGAAACACATAATAAAACCATAGTGAGATACTGCTATAAATCTATTAAAATGGCTAAAGTGAAAACAACAACAACAACAATAATGAAGAAACCGAAAACTCACCATTGCAACTATTGCCAAAGATATGAGGCATCTGGGACTCTTATACGTTACCAGTGGAGTGGGAAATTACACAACCACTTGAAAAGAGTTAGGCAGTTTCTTGTACATTTATACATGCATTTGCCGTATGATTTACCATTCCACTCCTAGATATTTGTTCAAAAGAAATGAAATCCTGTGTTCAAACAAATACTTGTGCCCAATATTTTAGCAGCTTCAATTGTAGTAGCCAGTACCTAGAAACAATCCAAGTATCGGGGCGCCTGGGTGGCACAGCGGTTAAGCGTCTGCCTTCGGCTCAGGGCGTGATCCCGGCGTTACGGGATCGAGCCCCACATCAGGCTCCTCCGCTATGAGCCTGCTTCTTCCTCTCCCACTCCCCCTGCTTGTGTTCCCTCTCTCGCTGGCTGTTTCTATCTCTGTCAAATAAATAAATTAAAAAAAAAATCTTTAGAAACAATCCAAGTATCATTCAACAGGTGAAGAGAAAAACATAACACCTGTAATGGACTATCACTTTGTAATATAAAACAATGGACTACTGACATCTGAAACAACTTGAATGAATCTCCAGGGAATTTGTAGAGTCAAAAAAAATCAGAGACAAACTGCACGTTACATTCTTCCACTCATAAAAAAACTCTGGAACATGTGAACTGATCTACAGTGAGATGAAGCATATGAGTAGGGGTCTGGGAAGGGGGAGTACTGAGAATGATGGGAAGGAGAGAATATAAAGGGGCACAAGAGAACTTTGGAGTGATGGATGTTCACCCTCTTCCTTGTGATGGTTTCATAGGTGTATACATATGTCAGTACTTAGGAAATTCTACACTTTAAATCAGTTACGATTAAATCAAGTTGCTAAAAAACACAGAAGACCTATAATTATTAAAATTGTATGATATAAAAACTTTTGTCATTAAAAAGGGAAAACTTAAAACTCCCCACTCATGTTCTCTCTCTCTCTCTCTCTCTAAATAAATCTTAAAAAATTAAAAGGGAAAACTTAAGTACTGAGCAATGGGAAATTACCAATTTCTGTAAATTCTGGATAAATGAACATGAATGTATTGATGGAAGTGGAGAAGGTGTTGGAGTATGCAAATTCGTGTACTAAAATGAGTTATGAGTACTAATAATGTTTTGATATAGTTTTCCTTATAATTAGGATATATTTATATTGAATTTTAGCCAATAATCTCCAAACACCAAATTATGGGCATTTAGATAAAAATCTTGCTTAATAACCTTTGATATTATAAGAAATGGTTTTCTAAGTACCATTTTTTATAAATTAATTGGTGAAAATATAATATGGAAACTTAAAATTACTGAATATATCTTCCAACACTAAACTTAATCATTTTTCATTTTTTCAGGGCCCTCTGTCCTTAACTTTGGTGATGTTTGTGTGAACTCCACAAATACTCGTCTACTGCATGTTATTAATATGCTACCTATGCATATTTTGATCCAGTTAGATATTAATTTGGATGAACTTCAAAAAACCAACCAGTTTTCATATGTGATTCCGCCTACAGCTAGTACTTATATTTCAGTGGTATTTGAATCTCCCACCATTGGAAAATTTTGGAAGTAGGATTCATTTTTGAATTTCTGTATGCTAAAATCAAAGTGTCCTTTTGTTGAAAATGTATTTTTTTGATTCAGTAATTGTAGAATATGTTACGTTTGGTCCTCAAACATAGGAACTATATGTGCATCAATTTGTAGATTTGTAGATTGATATTTCAGTGATAGCCTGTCATGAACACTTTGATGTATTGCTTACTAAGGATTAATTGTGGGTGTTAATAATATATGCATTTTTATATGTAACTGAATTCTGTACCTGCAGATAGCTTTTTGTCGGTTAAGTTTGACTGCTGTTGTTGTGTTACAGGTCTTTCACCTTTACAGTGAACAATATACCTGGTGGTCATATCCTAGTGATGGCAGTTGTCATGCCAGTAAAGCTTGAGCTATCTTCAGATGAGCTAGTATTGAGACCACAAGGCTTCTCTGTGAAAACATGTTTTATGGGGTCAGTTGGATTGTATAATCATCAGAATTATTTTGCCAAATTTAAATGGCAACCAGTAAACACAAAAAGAGGAATGGCATTTTCCATTCGTCCAGCTGAAGGTAATAGTTGATTCTGTTTGTTTGATTTAGACACTCATTTATTCATATGCTCAGCAGTAATCATTTATTGAGTATGAGCTGTGTAATGGTGCTAAAAATAGAAGCAAATCAGACATAGTCATTGGGGCATTTATTTTTACATATATAAATATATAAATTTGATTTGAAAATATGGATCCTGTATTAGGGTTCTCCAAAGAAATAGAAGCAATAGGAAATATATAGAGAGAGGGAGAGGGGGAAAGAGGGAGGGAGGAGGTTTATTTTAAGGAATTGGCCCATACAGTTGTGTGGGCACCCCAGTAGGCTGGTAGACTGGAGACCCAGGAAGGAATTGATGTTACAGTCTTGAATCCAAAGGGACTTCAGTTTTTTCTCTTCAGGTCTTCAGTTTATTGGATGAGACCTTTTCACATTGTGGAGGGTAATTTTTACTCAAAGTCTACTGATTTAAATGTTCATCACGTCTAAAAAATACCTTTACAGTGATATCTAGCCTGACCAAACAACTGGGTACTATAGCTTGGCCAAGTATGGCCAAGTTGACAAAATAAATCATCACAGATACTGATGAACACAGTATTGTTTTGTTTAGTTTTAGTTTGATAACGGTGATAAGATATGATTCAGAATGACTTAGATTTTGTTAGATTGTGAATGATTTTAGAAGCATCCACAAATTCTTTATAATCAATATTTAATACAGGTAATAAAATCCAGTTAATAAAATTAAAAACTAAAATTGTCATTTAAACAAGTAATATTTTAATTAATAGAAAATAATCTCCGGTTTACTGTTGGTGGTGATTCCATATATTTGTTAAGTGTA
Source organism: Ailuropoda melanoleuca (assembly GCF_002007445.2). Taxonomy (NCBI): domain Eukaryota; kingdom Metazoa; phylum Chordata; class Mammalia; order Carnivora; family Ursidae; genus Ailuropoda; species Ailuropoda melanoleuca. The sequence goes on from NC_048238.1 coordinate 30,889,613, forward strand.
CGGTTAACATTGTTTTGGCTGTTCCCCAGAATCTATACTTCCACATGATGTGCCTGCCACGAAACTGAGCCCTGGTAATTGCTAAAGTGTTACCTAGTAGCCTGTCAAATTTAGCAGACATCATTGTGATGTGCTGTGAGGACCTCATGAGGGCACAGGCTATTGTTTAAAGAAATAAGGTGGCAAGTTAGAAGTTGAGTGATGAAGGACACCTGGATGGCACAGTGGATTAGGCGTCCCACTCTTGATTTGGGCTTGGGTCTTGATCTCAGGGTCAGGAGATTGAGCCCTGCATCGGGCTCCTTGCTGAGCATGGAGCCTGCTTGAGATTGTCTCTCTTTCCCTTTGCTCCTACTCCGCCCTCCCACCCCACTCCTGCTTGGATGCGTTCTCTCTCTTAAAAAAAAGATTTGAATAATCTATATAGTATCTTCATTTTATGTATGTGTTCTGCCTTTTCAACTAGCTGGAAGGATCTGGATTTTTGTATCGGCAGTGACACATGTGGTGTTCTGTAATCAGCTGAAGTCTATTTCTGCATGAATGGGAAGTAAAACAAACTTTGGGGTTAGATAAAGCTGATTTCAAAACTAGTCTTAGCTTCTTCGAGGTTTGTGATCTTGAGAAATGTACTCTATAAGCACTAGTTTCCTTATTTATAAAATGGAGAGACTAATATATCTCATAAAGATTAAATGTAGGAAGAGTCCTTCTGTAAAGACTGGCAAAGAGTAGTTGTCAAAGAAATAGATAGCCGTTTGGTTACAAAAATTTGCAAAATCTGTTTGGACTTCTTTTTTTCCCTGAAAATGTCCTCAGAGTAGTAATAGCCTCTCATACATCTAGCCAGCCATCCCCACTATCAATTACTTGTTCCCTGCTTCTTCCCTCTGTTTTTCCTTCCCTACGTTCTTCCCTTCTTCCTTCCACTCCTTCCCTCTTTAGTTCTAATTTAGGAATATTCATCATTTGGGATCTAAATAGGCCATATTTCAGATCACAGAGAAGTACTGGTTTATAGAAATCTTGCCGTAGGTGTATATTCTTATAGCAGTCATTCCAGGTCATGATTTTTATGTAAGTCTACTGGTGTTTGTAATAGGGAGTGTTAAAAACAAGCTTCAGTATTAATTTAAATTCACTTAATTTTAGTATGGATATATTCGTGGATCTACACAGTGGTAAAGTAGTACTGTACCTTCATTAGGGATGGAAATCATTGCTATAGCCATATTTAATCTTTTTATTAACATGTATTGATTTAACAAATCCCAGATTATAATTTACTAAGTATTCAAGCTATACTTCCATCAATATTTGGCAGATTCATTTGACCAGGCTCTATTTTTATTATTAATACTGGTGAGCCTGAGTCCTGCCTTGGTACTAGAGAAAAACTGAGTGAATAATCAGAGAAGAGAGAGAAAATACTTCCGCACATTTCAGAGATTCTGGATAAACGTTCCCTTGTTGTTTTGAACAGGCATCACTTTGTGGTAGTTCTATTATCTATATTCGTTACAGGTTTAATAGAGCACATGATAAGGCACTGAATATGTCTGGAAAGCCCAGTGCTTGGCACATTTCCTTGTATTTCTCCATCCTAACCAGGGCTGAATGGGTGGGGCTTTCCCCTTGTGCCTCCGGTGGAAATGTAGTGATGATGCTTGATTTGACAGAAGAGAAGTGGATTTATAATATTATGAACTGGAACACTGGTTATGCTTCTCATAATTGTTAGAATTCTTATTTTTACAGGGGTGGTTTTACTGTTTCAATTTCTTTGGTGGCTCATAACATCTGCTGCATTTTTCAATCAAAGCACAAAACACAAAGAAATTTAATTCCAAATACAGTGTTTTTGAGTAATACCGTTAGGCTTTAAGTACTTTTAAATTTTTTTAGAACACAAATAATAAAGTACTCAAGTCTGTTTCATATAGCTTTGAAGAAAGTGTGCATAATTCATATTATATACATGGGTTTTTCTTATGTCATTTTCCTTTTGTTGGTCAGAATATTCATATAATAATTAGTTTTGTTTCTGCCTCTTTGTTAAAATAGAAAATAACTTTTTCTTATTTTATTTTTCTTATATCCCTTTCGCTCTAGTGGTTTTACACCCTGAGTAATACATTTAATCCTGTCATTGTCTATATTTTTGTAAACTAAAGTGATTATTTTTTTTTTTTTAAAGATTTTATTTATTTATTTGACAGAGATAGAGACAGCCAGCGAGAGAGGGAACACAAGCAGGGGGAGTGGGAGAGGAAGAAGCAGGCTCCTAGCGGAGGAGCCTGATGTGGGGCTCGATCCCGGAACGCCAGGATCACGCCCTGAGCCGAAGGCAGACGCTTAACCGCTATGCCACCCAGGCGCCCCTAAAGTGATTATTTCTAAATTAAATTTTATGTGGTGATTGTCCTTTCTCCCTGAGGTGTGATGTATTTTGGATTAGGGTTTAGGTTGTGGGTGTTGCAGGCGGCGAGTGTAAGAGTGGATTGATGTTTTCTAACATAGAATTGGGCTTCTAATTTGACTTTTTCATTCGGTACTGCTTGTGTTTATGCTTGTGTTTTTATCCGTGTTGTCTTTAATCTTACTGAACTCTCGAGTCAACTCAATCCTCACACTTGTCTTCAAGCAGTTTGCTCTCACTGTCTTTTGGTGAGACGCCCTTGGCCGTGTATAGAACCTGCCCTGCCAATCCCAGCCTTGCTCAGTGCAGCCATCTGGTTTATTTCCCGTTTCCTGACATACATAATATTCCCGGAGAAAAATAAATAGTCATGCTGATGGAGGGGAAAATAATTACCTCAAGCTGACCTGAAGGGTCAGCTGTTCTCAACGCTTAGCATGCTCAGGTGTCTTTATAGATGGTGTCAGGTCTGCTTTCTTAAAGTTACTTCTAATCAGCCTTTTCGACACCACTCTTCTTCCAGCATGGTCACTTGACTTTTATACTCTCCCCAGGCTTTGTCCTCCTGCAGAGTTTCTGTTCATTTTTCGCAATTCAAATGCCATCTTCTTATAATGAAGTTTCCTCCACTTCTTGGGCTAATTTAGGCTCCCCCCCCACCTGCTCCCACTGTGTATTTGTTATGTCATCTGTAATTATTTGTTCATATCTATATCCTATTGTAATAGATATTGCTAAGCCCATATGTGATATCCATTCCCCTTTATAAGAGGACTCTCATTTTGTTGGGAGAGCAACGTTCATATCTAGAAATCTGTTTTTCCCAGCTTTCCTTGCCAATGAGATATGGATAGAAGTTTCTTTTAGCTCCATCTTCCTTCTTCATACCAGGCGCTGTTTGAAGTACGTCTTCATATATTAGCTTCTTTAATCCCTACGGCAGTTCTCTAAGTTACATAACAACTGTTATCCCTGTTTATGTCTGAGAAGGCTATGTGACATATGTTAAGTAAATTGTCCAAGGTCTCAGCTAGTAAATGGCAGAGCTGAAATTGGAACCAGGGGTTCCAACCCTAGAATTTGTGCCTTTTTTTTTTTTTTAAGATTTTATTTATTTATTTGACAGAGATAGGGAAGGGGGAGCACAAGCAGGGGGAGCTGGAGAGGGAGAAGCAGGCTCCCTGCTGAGCAGGGAGTCCGACTCAGGACCCAGGACCCTGGGATCAAGACCTGAGCCGAAGTCTGACGCTTAACAACTGAGCCACCCAGGTGCCCCAAATTTGTGCTTTTTTAACCACTACACCATGACACCTTTCTACGTGGAGGAAAGCCACATAGTAAGGAATGGTAGTATAGGAAGCTAGAGGTATCATTGCTCCTTGAAGGCACCATCAACCTGCTAAGGCAGCCCTGGAATACTGATCTGTGGACTTCTGATGGCCTAAGATGAATAACCCCCTATCTACCTAACCCACTGTAGCAGGACTTTTTGTTACTGACAGACAAATAGAATCCTGACGGACCACTACTAGACTGTTAGCTTTTCTGGGAGCAGTATCTTTTCTTTTTATAAATTACTGTGCCTACCATAGCATTAGCGTTCAAGAGTATTAATAATAAAATCTGACACTGGGTGCGTTCTGGGCATCACACACTGTTAATTGCTTTATGTGTGTTGTTCCTTCCCTACACAGCCACTGCAAAACTAAGAGGTAGGTACTGTGTTGTTTTTTTTTTAAGATTGCAGAAACTGCCATCGCATATAAGCCAACCTGATCCTAAGGCAAAGTATATTTGTGATGGTCCCTCATCTTTCTGTCCAGTGCCCTGTGCATTTAAATCTCCAGTGATCCTCTCTTCCTTGAAGGAAGAGCTTCTACGTCATTCATCCCATCAAGTATTTTTTTTTTTTTAATCCAAAGGAAATGATGAATTTAAACAGATAAAGCAGCTCACACCAAATGTACCTGATACCTCTTGGGTTCTCAATACATTTCAATTACAGAAATGTGTTAATTACTAATAGCTACATCTCTAGGGATGTGAACATTTGAAAAGAAAAAAGCCCCTGGTAATTTAATTCCTTCCTCTGAAAACTGAATGAGTGTCTGATATTAGTAACTATTTCAGAGTGTTGGGAAACATATGAAGGGGACATGTTGTTAAATTTCGGCATACTTTTTGTCAGATATTTTGATCTACTTAATCAAATTGGAAAATAAGATATGCATTTTAGATTTTAATCAAACTCTATAGATCTATACTCATTAGATAATTTCTCATGTAGCATTTCCACATATTTTGAGTTTAATTTAAATAATTTGTTATATAATGTCATCATACTTTTATACTAGCTTTTATTTTGGATATTAAAATGAATATAATTAAAATGTGGTCAATGTCTGTTCTTTCTAAATTCTCCATAGGCACAGTTGAACCATACTCTTCACTGGAATGCGAAGTAACATGGCTGCCGGGTTTCAGTTCTCCAGAAAGGGGAGAATTTGTTCTTCATGTCAATGAAGGAAACACGCTGACACTAAAATGTGTTGCACATGTAATGATTTCCTTTGGATATGATTTTTATTTTGAGGACTCTAAATTGGTTGGGTATATATGTGTGTGTATAGTTGAGTATATATACTCTGTTAGTAAAACTGATTTTGCTGGCAATATTTAGTTACCTGAATTACCATCTTCTTGGTGCCACTTCTCTACCACAAAGGAAGACTTTGCTAAAAAAAAATGTGCTGTGTTACCTAAAATTAACTCACAAATCCAAGATTTTTGTGCCCACAATACTAGATTGTCATTAGAGCCTCTATAAACATACAGTACCATGGGGGCCACTTGAAATTAAATTATTTCATTAACAGAAACCAAAGAAAAATAGAGAAAATTGTATTTTTGTCCAATTATATTGCATTGTTAGAATTCTAGTGGTAATTAATAATTCAGTATGAAATGGACCATATAATTTACATAGCAAGGAGATATGGCAGATTCTAATTTTATAGAATATACTTCTTATAATAAAAATGCTTAAAGTTAAGGCTGCAATATGTAATTTTAACTTTCTTTTTGTGGTAGAGCCCAGAAGGCCTTAACTTCATGCCTCATAATCACCAAGAATCCACTTTACTTGTGTACGAAATTTTCGTCCCAATATTCTCAGTAATTTAACTCAAGCCAGTGCTGTTTTACCAAATCTCATCTCTGTCTCCAGGCCATGATCATGCTTTTAAATATTTCAGCTATGAAGGAGCTCATAGCCTTAAGAGATAAGAGATTCATCTTCTTTAATGATGGCAAGTGGCAAAAATCAGTAGGTTCATTTCTCTGCTTCAGACTTGAAATAAGCTGGACCTTCCTGCTTTTCCTGTGTTTTATTTACTTGCTATTCTTTTTAAAAATTTCTGTTGGTAACACCTGGGAGGCTCAGTCGGTTAAGCGGCCTTCTTTGGCTCAGGTCGTGATCCCAGGGTGCTGGGATCGAGTCCCACATTGGACTCCTTGCTCAGCAGGAAGCCTGCTTCTCCCTCTGCCTGCCACTCCCCCTGCTTGTGCTGTCATTCTTTCTGACAAATAAATAAAGAAATAAATAATCTTTAAAAAAATTTCTATTTGAAGTATAGAATATATACAGAAAAGGATACATATTATGACTTCTTTATCATTCAGTCTTTATAGACTGATAGCATCTTTGTAACTCACACCCAGATCAACCAGATCAAGAAGCAGAATATGACTAGCATTGTGAAAGAACTACCCTCTCCGTCCACACTTCCAGTCCCTCTGTGTCCCTCCCAGAGTTATCAGTATCCTTAACTTCTAAGGGCATAGATTAATTTTGGTTTTAAACTTTATATGTATGTAATCAAAGCATATGTTCTCTTTTATGTCTGGCTTCTTTTGTTCATCATTATGTTTGTGGGCTTTGTCTATTCTGGTGCATGTGGTGGCAGTATTCATTTTCATTCCTTAATAGTATTCCATTGTGTGACTATACCATCATTTTTCCATTACACAGCTGATGGGGATTTGGATTATTTTAGATTCTTAGCTACTATAATAGTGCTTCTCTTAACATTTTTACAGCTGTATTTTGGTGAACATACACACAGTTCTTCAGCTGTTACTTATGTAGCTGTGTTTGACAAAGTTAGTAATATAAATTTGCCCACATACTCACCCCATGTATATTTTTTTCTAGCAGGTAGAAGATGAGCAATTTAGTAATTTAGACTTTGCATTAATAATAGGTATCACTTATTAATTAGTGTGTGTCAGGTGGGATGCTAAATGCTATTCATGTATTATCTAATTTAATCCTTTTAAAACAACTCTGTAAGGCGGTACTAATAACTCAGTCGATGGGTGAGGAAATGGAGGATTAGAGTGAGTGACTAACTAATACAAGTTCACACACGCAGTAAACGCCCTAGGTGGAATTTATTTCCAGGTCTGTTTGCCTCCACCGTCTTTGCTGTTACCCTCTGGTCAAATTTACTTTCTGTTTTCCCTCCCTACACTAGGATTGGTTAAGAATTAAAGTCCAAGATATCAGAATAATGAATTAGATTATTTTATGGTAAATTCTTGAGGTCCTTTAAGTTAAATGAACTGTTAAGTGTTTCTCTTATGAAAGTAAAGCTGGAGGAACATGAAGTGATTAAATACAATGTTCATTTAATGTTTGTCATTAATTTATGAAGGACTTACTTGATCATTTCGTCATCTGTTAGCTTTGTTTAGAAATTTTTTGTTCCAATTACCCAAGTCATGTTCTTCAAATAATTATAAGAATGTATTAAAACCCCCCAAGATAATAAATAATTTATCTTAGATAAAGTCAGCAGGGTCTGGTGTAAAGAGCACTGTATAAGGAATTGGAAAACTTGGGTTCTAGTTCCCTGTGGCTATGGTTTGCTTTCCTGTGAAATGGGAGAGGTGGATAATTTCAGAATTTTCAAAAAACTGTTCCATGATACAGTAGTTCTGTGAAGTCATTTGTGTAGCGAGTAAGGAGAAGGAGTCCTGCGCCTAATTAATTCTGTGAATCACAGTGAACCACCTCCCCATTCCGAGGTAAGCAAAGTGTGTGTTATCAGCATATTAAGCGCTAGAAGGCTGATCATAAAAACATGCCTAGATAATCTCATTTGGCACATTATTTCCCATGCTGGGGGACTCCTGAACTCTTCCCTTTTGCATAGCACTCAGTAACACCCTGTACATAGTTGGATAGGTGATCTCTAAGATCTCCTACATGATTCTCAGTCCTGGATTTACTTCCTCCATAGAATTGTCTTCCTGGATTTACTTCCTCTGTAGAATTGCCTTATTCGCTTTGCCTTCCTCAGTTTAGGAGTACAATTTAGGTATTCCATTCTATTTTCCTTTCTTTTGAGTACATCATAACATCTGATAACCCTTCATATTTTAGAAATTTCCACGAGGCTGAAAAAATTTGAGTCATTTGGAAGGGGCTAAGAAAATATTTATTATTTTTCTTGTATCTTTTCTTTTCTCCTCTTATTATTAGGTTGGTCATACCAAGGTTGTATTTTTGGAGCCAGGGATCTTCTTCAGTAATAGCCCTCAAGGTTTAACAACTTGGAGGAAAGCCATTCTTCACAACGTAGGACAAAACCATGCTTACTTCAAGGTAATGTAGAATCTTGGAATCTTATTTGGATCAGATCACATAATTTGAATTAATTTTTTTGCCATGAACACTGTGGTGGTAATACTTTAGTCTTTATAAGTTGACTAATGCTAGTGTTTAGATATTTCATGTGAGCCTTACCTAAGTACCTTTCATCTACTTTGTCCTTTTAATTTCCCACAAAAATAATTTATCCTTCCTTCTGTTCTTAGTCTCTCCTCTTCTTACCCCTTTTTTTCTTCATTTTTGTCTTGTTGAAAAAAAGATAATTTGGAAAAAAGAACGCTTTCAGAAACATCCATTGTTGCTATTACAACTCCATATTTAATGACATACTTTTCCTCTTCTCATTTCCACTCTGTCATCAGGACTGTTATGGTAGAAACTTGGACCTAGAGCAAGATCCTTCTAAAGATACTCTATTTATCGTTGTTGACCCTGACTTAAATTTCAGGGTGGGGGTTGTTTTAAGTGGTGATAGAATATTTTGCTGAAAAATATATTAAGATCTCCCAATAGTGACAATAGATAGAGGTTAGTGCTTGAGATCTTTCATTCAAGCTTTATATTTACATGTCTTCTGCCCAAGCAAACAAATGCAGATATCTTTTTTTGCTTTGTTGCTTCAGAGTTAGTTCTGAAGTCTGTTTGTTCCCTCATCCCCAAAATACCTTAACCAGTTTTCCTTTAAATTGTTCTGGCTTAAAGCATGGTAGATAGTCCTAAACTAGCCCCTGAGAAACCACACCATAAATCCTTTGGTAAGTTACTTATAACTTTGTTGAAAGTCAAAATGATGTCTTAGACATTAGGCTATCAAGGAGATAATAACGAATAGGAGGTTACTTTATCATCTGCCTCCCCACTAACTTTGCTTTCAGTGTTTACCGTCAGGGAGAAGGCAAAATATCAAAGTATATCTAGAATTTTGTCATCTTCTCTAACAGATATGTCTCATCCTTGTAAGTTTGCCAAGTCTTGATAACATTCCAGACAATAAACTTCATCATCCTATTTGAATCGGATGCTGCCACTACTGAAAGTTCCGTTTGCTGGGTTAGGGGTACCAATCCTTTTTGAAGTTTATTTGTGCGTCTGGTGTTGGAAAGCGTATTATAAAATCATCTCATGCCCTGTGCGCAGGGGTCCTCTCTGGGTAGTAGTTTGGAAGCTTTCCTATGAAAAGTTCAGACCAGCAACTTTAAAGGATAATGAAGAATTTCTGCAAACTTTCAATTACAGGTTTGTGACCAGAGTCTTTCGCCTGCCATTAATATTGTTCCATCACAAGGAATAATTCCATTTGGGGGGCTAACTGTTCTCAATATCTCCTGTACACCTACTGTAGCAGAAAAATTTGATACAAGAGCAAAGGTATGTTTATGCATATGTGTATTCATACCTTGTGTATATATGTTTATGTGGATTTGTTTGGTGGTTTAAGAGATTTAAAATAGTATGTATAATGCTATAAAATGGTGTGTATGTTTATTCTTAGAAAACTTGTTTTAAGGATTTCTTCTAATGGGAATGGGTTTTAATGTTATGATACTAATGAGTGATTTTTAAAATTTTGGTTACTTTGTTAGCAATTGAGTTACCTCTAAAGAAATGCAATTTTTAGAGATCTTTAAAATAAGCATCCTTACCTATATAATCTTGTAGAAATGGCAGAACCTCGCAAGAGGATTTGTAGAAAATATTTTTGGTGAACATCGGTAACGGAAATTTCTACTAAGATGAAATGAATACAATTCATCAACATGAGGCATTTTTCACCTGCAATTAGAATGATATTTGGCATCTCTGAGTTGTGACAGTTGTTTCCTCACTAGTCACAGAGGAAAGGATGACTTTTTTCATGGCATTAATTAGATACTTGATTTAATTAGATACCTTAGGTAAAATTAATCAATTTTGGAATGTTAATTCTAAATAGCTTCAATGACTGTATGAATTATAGGCAAATTCTATATGGTGTTAAGATCTATATTTTATAGCATACATAAAATATTTTACTAGTTTATATTCTGGGAATTATATAATTGAAAAGACATTACCTTGATTAGGTGCTTTTCTAATTGTTCATTAAACAGAATAAATAAAACAAAACTAATCTCTGATAAATTTTATTATAAACTAGAGATATGGAATACTCTTGATTTTCAATCTGATGATGGGCTATGTACATTTACTCACATTAAAAAATAATATGTACACTGTTACCAAATCAAAATGAATAATTTTAGATAAATCCCCATTTTATCCTCAATTTCCCATAAAAATTCTTTTTTTATAACAATTCTTTAATATGTAGCTTGATGTGATAAACACCAGTTTGCCCCAGATAAACAATCTAATGATTATATCTTACTTTTATGAAGAAATATGTATTGAAAGATGTTTATAAATTATATATTATGATACATGGTCTGAGATTTGGGCAGAATTTTTTATATAATATTCTGGAAGAAATAAAAAATTTGGCCACTAAAAATAGTTTCACTAAAAGATTAATTTCTGCTGTATTTTAGATGAGTATGCTGTTACAAAGCTTACCTTTTTAACATAATATAGTAAGATTCATTTATTCATCCACTCAATACATATTTACTGGGCACAAGTTTTATGTTGGTTTCTGTTGTAGATTCAGTGGATGATGAATAATGGGGAGGTGGGTGAAAGCCAGCCGTGAGAAGTTGAGACTTATATGTGGGATTCATCAATGAAGAACATGTCGATTTGTAATTTCCTCTGAATCACTAAATTATGCTTTTTATGATTTTAGTCACGTATTTTATTTATGTACTACATATTCTTTAAATAAAATGTGGAAATCATATTATGAATATAGTGATTTAGTTAATTAAATGACATGTCACTTTCCCCAATAATTTTGAAAAAATGACAGTTTGGATTTTTTTTTTTGCTTATGAATAGTGTCACTGACTTTCTATGGAAAGAGTGAAATACACTCCTATCTCATTCTTAGATAAATATTTAGATTTAAATCCAGACCTGATGCTCCCTGTTCTTATATAGGGAGGGCTTTCAGCCAATGCTGTTTTTGTGCTTCTGAAATTTTGCTTAGATACTTATATGTTCAGATAATCTACAGGTCTAATTTTGTAGGAATTATACAACTACATTCTTACTTTACTATCTTAATTTTCTCAGAGGCAGTTGAGTGTTCAGGCAGTCCTTGGTTCATATTTAACCACTGCTATTTTGAGGCATCAGGAAAAAGACAAAATACTCTGCCTCTCTGAGCCTCAATTTTTCTCACTTGGAAATAAGGATATTAATATTGGTAACCTCATAGGATGCTGAGGATTAAAAAGGAGACAGCATATTGAGCCCTATACTTGACCCATTTACTCAGCAATTTTTAAGCTACTTTCATTATTATTATTATGGTCATTGTGGGTATTAGTATCTCTCTATGGGAGGAAGTATGTTTGTACTTAGTTCCCTATCTGTTTTAATTTTGAATAATCCATTGAAATTAGGTAAATACAGAAGGGATATGGAGAGTGGCAATAATGTGTAGTCAAATGGGTGGAACTCTGCAGTCAAATTCAGAAGCTATGAACTGGTCTCATTTGTGGTGGAGGTTTTTAAGAGTTGAATACTCATTCCTCTTAGGAATATCAATTCTGCATACCAAGAAATGTGATGACAACTACCAGAATAAATCTTGTGACATTTATAATATGATTATTTAAATTTAAAAATATTGCCAGATGCCAGGTAATACTTAAGTGGTATATGAGTAGATTTTAATGTGGTTTCTACAAGGCTTTGTATTTCTCTCAAATAAAGGTTGCTATTCGCCGTGCAAATGTCGTAGACCTTAGGATTGGTGGATCTGTTGAGATTGCTGACGTGAAAATTAATCCGGTGAGTATGTTAGTATGTTAACTATTTGTGTAATCAGTTTATGAGTGTGGTGACTTTTGTTATGTGTCCCTAGTCAGCCCATTTATGTTTAGAAATATCTCATTATGTAGTACTGTGACATGTAGGAATTAAAATATGTAATATAAATATAAATGACGAAGCAGAATATTAAATGGAGGTTTCAGAATTCACCACTGAACGTAATTTTCAGAACCCTACCAATACCATTAAAGTCATTGGTAGGCTTCATCATGATCCTGTCCCTCCTAAGAGATAACCGCTTTACTGAATTTTCTGATTATTCTCCCTTTATTTTTTCTTATCGGCTCACCACATATGTATGAATTTCTTAACCATTGATTATTTAGTTTAGTTTGTTCATTTTTGAGCTTTCTGACAAACATGTGCTGTGTGTAGTCTTTGGTGAGTTCCTATTAACTGAATATTGTATTTCCAAAGTTCATCTAAGTTGTGTGTAGCTGTGTTTTTTCCATTCTCACTACTGCTTAATAGTTCATTATGTGGACCTGTTGTAATTCGGAGATTCAATGTGTTGTCCAATCAATTAGATGTTTCTTTTTTTGTTATTATTACGAACACTACAGCTGGGAATATTCATGTACATATCTTGTGAGGTACAAATGCCAGAGTTTCCATAAGAGTAGAGTTGCTAAGTCCTAGAATATGAATATGTGCATTTGTGGCTTCACAAGATAGCTTCCATATTTTCTTCTCAAGTTTCCATTGCTTCATAAATTGTATTGTAAGACCTAATGTTTGCCAATCTATTAAGTATAAAACGATAGCTCACTGTGGTCTTGATTTGCATTTTCTGAACTATAGTTATATTTATTTTTAAAATTATTGTTCTGTATCCTGATTAAACTTTGTTCTACAATTGTAGCACACATATACTTTTTTTTTTCCTGGCAAGTCTTTCAGGAATTAAGTCTGGTCTCATCTACCCAAAAAACTTACCCTGGGGGCACTTGGGTGGCTCAGTCAGTTAAGGTCTGCCTTCAGCTCAGGTCATGGTCCCAGGGTCCTGGGATCGAGCCCCACTTGGGCAGCGGCAGCAGAGCAGGGAGCCTGCTTCTCCCTCCGTTCCCTGCTTGTGCTCTCGCTGTCTCTGTTTCTCTTTCTCTCTCAAATAAATAAATAAAATCTTTAAAAAAAAAACAAAAACCAATACCAAAAAACTTACCCTGATCGTCCAAAGCAGGCTCATATGCCCCTCCATTGTGACATTCATAAGATGGTACAAGCATCTTAAACTCTGGAAACATCTTCATCATAGCAATTGTCATATTATTTTCAGGTTTCTCTCTCCCACTAGTACTGCAGCACCTTGTGCCATTCTGGTGCTGAATTAACTTGAGCAAAAATGGGTGAGGCTGCCAGTCCCTCAGGTAGGGACTCATTACTAGTCTGTACTTTAATGGCATCACCACAATTCTAGTGTCTGGCTTTGAGTTAGAATTTTCTAACCTTTATTTTATTTGGTGTTGAAGGCATGGTAAATCTAGACAGATTGACAGATACTAGGCTAGCTTGTCTAAGACTGGTGATTCTTGGAGATTAAACCCTGTAGTATCCAGAGTGCTTTCTCCATTTCTATGGTGTTTCTCCTTTAACAGTATTAGAAGTGTATTGAGAGTTCGACTACTTTATTTCCACACCCTAAAGGCATTTGTGGCATGCTTTGAACCTTATGGTACAGTTGAGTAATTTATAAGACTTTGTATTAATATATATCAATATTCCCTGATTATGTTGAATTTTAAACATAGCTGCCTAGCTGCCTTTTAAAAATAATATTCTGGCATTATCAAATATCATCAGGAAGGCATGTAATAACTGTATGGCATTGAATATGTGTCTTAATAACAATTAGGACATTTTATCCAAATGAGCTTATGTATAAGGCCAGAATAGTGGAAGAGGAGTTGATCTTTTTGCATATACAAAGCATCAAACTTTCATTACCCATCTTGGATTTTACAGGTTTCTCCTGTAGAATTGGGTCCATATTTTAAGTGAAACAAATAGTGGCCAGTTGACCTTAAAGCAGTATTTTCCTCAACATTAGGATACTGTTACCACTTTCTCTTTAATGTTATATATAATTCTTTTATTAAGTAACTGTAAGGCTATATATACTAATTGTGCCAAAAGAGGAATCCTACAGAGCTCTGTGATGTAGGCACATACTTGGCATGTAAGCTAAATTTAGGATGCATTCAGTAAACATTCCTTACATATATTTAAGCGAGGCATCAGGTGCTAGGGATACAAAATGAATCAGACCACTAGGGGAGATAGATTGGTAAACAAATAAACAGACTTTATGATGTTGTAATGGTAAGTAAATATAAGGAACAGAAATAGTTCCGAGCACAGTGTAATAAAACATGGTTTATCTAACTGGAATTTGAAGGATAAATAATATTTTATCAAGCAATTATGAGTTAGAGAAAAGCTTCCTAACAGAAGGGACATGATGATAAAGACACAGGAGGATGAAGCAACAGGTATCTGTTGGAATGGCTAGGTCATACAGCTTGCTGAAGTACGAAGTGATTGGGGTAAGAGCGGAGCTAGGTGAGGCAGGGGAAGGTAACAGAACTTTATGAGCCCTGCTGAGGAACTTGGACCTTGTCCGGTAGTTGGAGGAGAATCATCACATTTGAAGATAAGAAGTGCAGATTTTCAGTTAGTTTAATTGTGACTTAGTTGTGGAGAGGAGAACTGGAGAAAGTGCAAATCTAGAAATGAAAAGTGATGAGTTATTAACCTCATACAATTACGTTAGGGAATAAGAGGTGAAGGCAGCAGAATAAATGGGATTTGGTAACCGATAACGCATAGGAGGTAGGGGAGAGGAAGGAAAATGTGACCAGTTTTTATAGAGTATAGTAGTTAATGTCCTTGATGAAAAATAACAGTATACATTTTTTATCGAGGTATAATTGACATATAACATTATGTTCGTTTTAGGTGTACCAAACAATGATTTGATATCTGTATGTATTGCAAAATGATGACCAAAATGAGTCTAGTTAACATCCATCACCAAACACAGTTACATTCTTTTTCTTGTGATTAGAACTTTAAGGTCTACTCTGTTAAAGTGTAATTTTTGGTTTATACTATTTTCATAAAATATTACCCTGCTTTCTAATTCTTTTTCTCTTTTTAAATTTTAGAACGTATTTAACTTCAGTGGTACCTATGTTGGTGCTACTCAGATTATTCCGTTTATAATAAAAAACAAGGGTTTAACACGTGCCAGAGTGGAGTTTAATCTACAAGACTTTGAATATTTTTCTTTGGTTTTTAAAGCTAAAACAGGTATATCTTTTATACTATAGTATTCTTGTAAAACAGTTTCAAGTTGCTTTAAAATTTAATGTTAAAAAATACTGTAAGTCAAGGGCAATTGTTTTAAAGTATTTTTAATTACTCAGTGCATGCTTTTCTTATAGTCTATAACCTATTATGGTTTTATTTCTATAAATATATCAATATTAATATCAGACTACTTTGGTAATGCATAACATATAACCATGCTTGTTAGTTGATTTAATGTAGTTAAGAATGTTACATATAAGTTAAAAAAAAGATTATAAGTATATACTGTAAATCAAAATGAAATTATTAATTGCTAATTTTAATTGCCCAAGAATTTCAGGTAAATGTGTTTGGAGAGTTCTGTTTGTTTACTCTTGTATTAAGTATCTTTATGTCACATTAAGTTTAAAAGATAGGCACTTCTACAAAGACATTTCATTTGTTTACTCAGGTTGGCACAGTAAGGTGTGTGGGCTAAATCTGGCCTGATATATGTTTTTGTAAATAAAGTTTTATTAGAGTACAGACACATTTATTTGTATATTATTTATGGCTGCTTGCATACTGTAATGGCAGAGTTGAATAGTTGTGGAAGAAACCATATGGCTTGCAAAGCCTACAGTATTTAGTATCTGGACCCTTATTGAAAAAGTTTGCCAACCATTGGTTTGGTCATTTCTTCTTCAATGAATATTTGCTGAACTAGACTTTGAGTCTGTAAAGTTAATATTTTACATATTCTCAAGAAGTAAACAGCAAGTGTATCAGTCAGGGTCTCAGTATTTAACAGATGACTTGCTCAAAGGGTTTAACTGAAGAGACTTTAATGAAGTAATTATCTATGGGGGTGGGAGCTGGATTAAAAGAAATCAGCCAGGGATGGAAGCAGCTACTACCTCTGCACCTGAAGGAGTAAGAGAGGCAAGATATTTCTGGAGCCCCATGATCAGTGAAACAGTGGAAGAGGGGCCAACTGATAAGAGCTTTCACTGTAAAGGAGTGCAGCCATTGCCAGGAGCGTAGCCAACGCAGTGAAGACATAATGGCATAAATACTTCCTACCTACTGATATCCTACTGGTGTTTCCCTGTGGTTGAACCAAGTCAGAGCAAGGGGACTTGGCTGAATTGACCTGTAGAAGTCAGGACAGAGCAGAACAGAGAAAGGTGGGTATTGAATCAAAGTGACAAACCAAGAACACTTGTAACAGTAAGAGAGCTGGATAAAGCCGATTCTTTCGGCAGCTGGTTCATGGCAGATGCTGTAAGACAAGTGAGTACATGGTGCTGAGTGGGCATATGTTAGGGAAAACTAGCCATCAGCATAAGGGAAGATTTCTTGGAGAAGTCGATGCCTAATTCTAGTCTTGAAGAATGACGAGAAGATACACAAGAAAAGGGGATATGTGAAAGAATGCAAGCAAAGGCCTAGAAATGAGTCAGTATGGTAAGTAGTTCAGGATGCCCAGATTGTAGAGGGACAGGAATGGAAGGGCAAGTGAGATCCAGGTCACTAAGAATCTCTTCTGGACGTTTATCCTGAACGTTAGGCAGCACCATTAAAGGGTGTATATCTAGACAGTGGTGTGATCAGACTCAGTTTGCTCATTTTTCTTTTGGAGCAAAGTTGAGAATGGGCTGGGGGAACATGTGGGAATGGGAAGAGCAAGACCAGAGAGAGGGCGGTCAGCTAGGGGTTGTGGCCCTACAGGTGAGAAGTGATGGAAGCCGGAACACAGGCAGTGATGCTGGAGATAGGAAGGGAGGGCGTACAAAGGTGCCGAGACATTAGAAGTGCTCTGACTTGCTTACCAAGTGGACCTGGGTGTTAGGGAAGGAAGGCAAGGCTCAAATCTCTCCCAGGTTTTGAATGTAAGAAGTAGGTGACTGGAGGTAACAATTCATGGTTGTGGTGATACAGGAGGAGGATCAGGTTTAGGCGACCATGGTGTGTGAGGAGACTGCGCGCTAGCCCAGAAACGATTACAGCAGGCAGTTGGAAATACATACGAAGTCTCTCTTCTTTTTTTTTTTTTTAATCTGGTTGCTGAAACTTTAGCTACTTAACCCTTTGCTATCGCCGACTGCCTCATATACTGTCATGCACCTTGTTCATTGGATCACAGACTCTTCTGGGTTATTCTGCGAAGCTAGTCTGCAAAGTGCATGTTTCTACAATTCTGCCTTAGATGTAGCTCAAACCTCCCTTCTAGGCCACTGAATCATCTTTTCAAATGCTTCCCCTTCCTCCAAGCTTTTCTCCTCAGACCTGTTCCAGAGAGCGGTCCCCTCAAAGCCGGGATCTTATCACACCTCTCCTCTGCTCAAAAAGTTTTGCTTGTTTCATATTACCAGCAGCGATGGTTCTTAGCAGCAGGCAGCTGACACAGTCTAGGAGGTACTTCCCTTGATCTTAATAATTATTAACAATTTGCGATAAAGTTTATACTTAAAATGTTCTGAAAATGCATCTTATTAAATAAATGCCCTTCTGTGACAAATTAGACTTGGTTTTTCTTGTGATCATTTCAAGATTATTGAATAGAGAAGTTAGATGTTGAGAGCCATTTGGGTATGACTCCACCTTGTCTTTGCAGTCGCCTTTCCCATTGCAGCCTCCAGCAGCACTCTCTGCTGGCACTGGGCTTGCCTTCTCCTAGGATGTTTCTTCCTCTTCTGTTCCTGGAGTCTGCAATCCCACCCCCTTTTATAAATTAGCTTAAACCGCCTAAGTTCCTATGACTCATTAGACCCATACCCACCCTTGTCCGGTTGGTGGAAATTACTTTTTTAATCTTTACTCCCTTAGGACATTGTGTAAGTCTCTTTGTAGCACTAACCATTTCTATCTTGTATCAGAGAGAGCTGTGTACCTGTTTGACTCCCCTACTACATTGTGAGCTCCATGAGGTCAAGGACTACATGTATAATTTTTGTTTTCTACTAGAGTTGTCCCCTATAGTGCTGCATACATTATACATACTCAAGAAATACTTATTGAAGCTGTCTTGGATTATTGTATTTCACAGACTAAATGTTTACATATATTCCAAATATATTTATGAGTATTTATCCATCTGTTTTTATTATATTTTCTATGTTCTAGATATATACCCATTCTAGGTGGGTATTTGCTGTACAATATGTGTATCTTTTCCCACACTGCAAACAGGGCTGGTGTTAATATACACTTAATGAGGTTTTTTGGTCATTTAATGGTTTTTCATCAAGGTGAGTGAAATTGATTAGATTGAAGGAGTTATTCAAGTTCATTTCCACACAGGGGTGATTGAAATTATCACCATTCCTTGGATTAATCGAAAACTTGAAGGAGAAAATAGGATTTTTAGAATTGTTTACATGAGGACAGGGGTTCTACTATAACAAACATTTGGTCTTTCAGGAACTTCTTCTAGAAGTTTATTTAAATGGTTATAATTTTTGACCCTGAAGTTTGCATTATTATTTGACAGTTGTTTATGTATCTCCACCTAATAGTTTTATATCTGGAGTGATTCTATTTTGTCAAAAAGTGACATTGTATAAAATTGTGTTTATCTTCTCTGTGGCCTCTTAGAGGCATCAGAGGAGATCTGGGTCTTCCCTGCCCTGTCTTTGCTGGAGAGGGAGTCTCCCACTTTCTTGGGCCTAAGATTCAGGCCCTTACTTGACTTGACCTTCATTCCTTTCTGTATTCTTCTGAATATGACTGTGACAAGCTCCTTGAACTTTGGAGATTTTACAAAAATGGGTTTACTGTCTGTTTTGCTGACTGAATATATATTTGATACATGATTGAATATCAGTTTTGCCGATTGGAACCTTGGTATCAAGAGTCATTCTTTAACCAGCAGCAACCTTATGCAGCCCTGCACAGCAATTGCTTTTTGATTGTTATAGACAGGTTTATGAGGTTTCTCAGAGTTTCATTTCCACATTTAACAGTGGTATTATTATCTGACTTTTTAAAAAATATATATTTTTAATGTTTTATAGGGAAATTCACAGAACCTGCATTTCCTGACATATATTCTTTGGAGTTAGAAGAAGGGACATCTCTGGAATGTGGCATAGCATTTTCTCCGAAAGAAGTATGTTCAGCTTTCATTTACTCATATGACTGGAGAGTAGTGGAGTTAAGATAATCCTAACTCAGAAGGTGTTAAAGAGCGCCTAAGCTCTTTCTGCAGTGGGTCTTTTTCTAACTTGTGAGCATGCCTGTGTGTACCTTTAATTCAGTAAAATGATTGCTAGAAGTGTCTGGCTCATGCTTGCAGAGTGTCTCGAGAAATACAGAGACTACACACAGGGAACCTATGGTCTCAGTTCTGTTCTCCAGCAAATTCAAGATATGACATGTTATGAAAGAAAGTTGAGGCTAACTCAAAAATCACTTATATTTGAGCCAGTATGTGCTTTGTACTTATATTTAAGTAGGGTATGTTTAATGTTCTTGGAATCACTACCTGAAATTACCAGAGATATGCTGTGAGGACTTAAGACGGGTTGCTATGATACTGGTTCTTTTTATAGTGTCCCTTGATGTTTAGTAATTTAAAAACAACAAACAAACAAGATCGAAGAAAACATCTTTCCTGGAATATGCCCAGAAGCAGGGGGTACCACTTGGCAAAGTTTCAGGGGCTATTTCTCATATGTTTTTGTTTTCGAGATTTTGCAACAGCAGTGCCGAGGAGAGAGCTTTTTGCTACCCACGATGTGGACAGTCATGTTGCTGCATCCTCCTGAACACGAGTCAGACAATTAGAGAATAACATTCTTACGTCAAAACACTTTTTCCATTCCAACATAACAAGCGTGACACCTGGAACCCAATAGGTATAGAGTAGAACGAATGAAGTGAAAATAATTCATAACGCAATAAGAAAGTGTATCGAATGCCAAGTACTGTCTTTAATTATCCGCTTTTAGTTATGTCACCGAAGCACGGTTTCCTGAGATTGAAATCTTACTTCAGGAACAATGATAGCTGTTATTTAGCTTTCAGGAGGAAAAAGTAAAGGAAATTTGAGGACCTGTTTAGATTTAAGAAAATGCTAAAGAGTAATTTTGCTCTTTTAAATACAATACTTTAAGTTGGACTATGTTTTATGTGTTTTGTGCACATATGGTTCAAGTGGAATGAGTAGTCTACAGAGCTCACTTGTGTCTCTTCTAGCTGTGGGCAAGTGTAGTGTATGAGGTAGCAAAAGCTACTTTTTGACGTTAGAGAAAATGAAAATTCTCATCTTATACACAATATTTAGTATACTCAGGTGTATACTATACTATATTTGATTTCCATAGGTTTCACCTACATTAATGAACAGTGATATTTGGATACTTCTAATTTTATTTTATTTTTTTTGGAAAAAGTTTTCTATTTTATTATTTTCTTAAATGAAGTATAATTAACATACAGTGTTATATTAGTTTCAGATGTACAATATAATGATTCGACAATTCTTTACATTACTTAGTGCTCATCACTGTAAGTGTACTCTGAATCCCCATCACCTGTTTCACCCCCCCCGCCGTAACCTTCTGTTCTCTAGATAGACACTTTTTAGCAAGGTTACCAAGGAGAGAACATCTTTTTTTTTTTTTTTAATTATCTTGCAAATATTTTTCTTTGGCTTAATTTAGGCTATCAGATAATATCAGAGTACAAATATTATGTAGATTTTCCCTTTATCTTTTCAGCAAAGGACTTTGATGTGCATGAAATATTGTCAGGGTATTTCTAATTTGTCTTTCTAATTCAGACAAAAAGCATAAGCAGCAAGGGATTTGAGGAAATTCAGAAGATGTTTCTCTTTTTTTGGGGGCACCTGGGTGGCACAGCGGTTGAGCGTCTGCCTTCGGCTCAGGGCGTGATCCCGGCGTTATGGGATCGAGCCCCACATCAGGCTTCTCCGCTGTGAGCCTGCTTCTTCCTCTCCCACTCCCCCTGCTTGTGTTCCCTCTCTCGCTGGCTGTCTGTATCTCTGTCGAATAAATAAATAAAATCTTTAAAAAAAAAAAAAGATGTTTGTCTTTTTAATTTTTACAGTATTCTAACATCTCCTCAACTCTCACATATCCTATTTACAAGTTTTGTTAGCATCAACTTATATTTTAATTGAGTGTGTTAATAATATTCTCTTCCTGCTTATGAAAGTTTATTATCAAAGTTAAAATAGGAAGTTTAGAAGAGCAGAAAGAAAATATAAGCAATAAGTAAATCCTAATACTTGACAATGAGCCCTGGTTATACATAGGGTTCTCTCTGTTCTTCTCCCTCTTCCTCTCTCTATCTCTATGCGTGTATTTCTACATCTATAATTGTAATGAAATAATACTTTATGAATTATTTTTAACCCGCATTTTTTACCCAGTGTATCAATTAAAAAGTTATGGATAGCTTTTTGTGTTTTGAGTTAAGTATTCTAAATACAATTTAATTTTTTAGGGATGATCTATCCTATTATTTAATGGCTATATCAGGTTATAGTCCCTTAACTAATCCTTCTTACTGTGCACTTAAGATTTTTTCATTTTTGGATCTTATAAATGACGCTGTAGAAAACATCCTTCTAGATAAATGCTTGCTTTCACATTATTTATTTTCATTATATCTTTATAGAAGGAGAATAGTTGGGTCAAACTCTATGTACATATTTTAGGCTATTGATATGTATTGCCAGATTGCTCCAAAAAAGATTATACCAGTTATATTAAATGCCAGTAACAGTGCAAAATGTTGCTCATTGTCTTTGTACTACTAGGTTGCATCAATTATATATGTATGCACATATAATATTCTGCCAATCCTATAGGTGAAAGATCATTTAAAATTGCATATCTTGGATTCTTGCATAACAAACCATCCTGCAACAGTAGTGATTTATTTGCTAGCAATTTGGCTTGGTTGGTACTGTTAAAATTCTTTTAACTCTCTGTTAGGAAGAGTGGCCTCTATTCTTTTCTTTTTGTAATATTATTGTCAAGTGTTCTGTTTTATTTTTCCTGATAAACTTTGGAGTCATTTTCTCAAGTTTATAAGTTCTTTGGGTATTTTGATTCGTGTTGCATTAAACTAATAAAAAAATTACAAGGAAGTGATATCTATTTAAAATTGAGCTTCCTATTCAGAAATAAGATAAACCTTTTACTTTATTATTTTTTAAAGGTTTATTTATTTGAGAGAGAGAAAGAGTGTGAATGGAGGGAGGGGCAGAGGGAGAAAATCTTCAAGCAGACTCCCTGCTGAGTGCGGAGCATGTCATGGGGCTCTATCCCAGGACCCATGAAATCATTCATGACTTGAGCTGAAACCAAGAGTTGGATGCTCAATGAACTGAGCCACCCAGGCAACCCAAGACTTTTATTAAAGTATTTTATGCTACTCAGCAAAACTTTAAAATACTTTGAAGTAATTTTTCTGTGTTCTTTTGTGCTGCGTGTTTGGGTTTTGTGTATTTTATGATCTTAAATTTTGAAAATAATGTCTGTCTAGGGGTGCCTGGGTGACTCAGGTTCAAGCCCCGCATTGGGCTCCATGCTGGGCATGGGGCCTAGTTAAAAAAAACAAGGCAAAAGAAACAACTGTCCATCTTATTTTAAGCTTCAGTTATTTTAAATTATCCTCCAATTTATTTTAGATTTTTAGGAATACTGTAATAGACTGCAAATATTGTTATTTGTCTCTTCCAATTAAATAATTATGATTTTTTACCTATTTTATATTGTTTAGAATTTCCAGAACAAGGTCACATTATTTTCTTGGCTTATTTTGTTCCTGGTTTTCTGTGAAGCACATAATGTTTTAAGCTTATGTTGGGAAATATCTTTCTAATACTTATTTAACACAAATTTTAATCTAAAGTAGATGTATTTTTAATTTAGTAAAATATCTTTATGCCATCAATCATATTATTATTTAAAGGAGGAAAACAGTTTGATACATAGTGCAACATTATATTTGTAGCATTAGTATATTTTTGGTACCCATCAGATAATCAGTAAGTATCCATTTGATAAGTAAATTAAAATGCAGCACATAAACCTGCATCTTCGGTTTTGAGAATTTACTCTGTTTTTTCTTTTGGATACTTAGAATTGAAATTCATGAGGAAAGGGTATGTGCATTTTATTTATTGGCACATATATCCACATTGCCACCACAAAACTTGTATCAATTTGTATTTCCATTGATGATCATCATTCAGCAAATATCTGTTGAGCACCTATTAGCTACCCTGCATTCTCTGGACCTTGAGGTTATAGTGGAAAGCTTACATCCTAGTGTGGTAACATTGCTATCTTTTCTTAACATCTTCTTTTTATTGGGTATTATCATTTGCCGATGTAAAACACATGTGTGACAAAAGTCCAATGTATCTGTTTTGTTTTATTTTGTTGTCACTTTTGCTTTTTGATGTCATATCTAAGAAGCTATTACCTAACCCAAATCATAAAGATTTCTGTTTGCTTCTAAGAGTTTTATAACATTACCTCTTAGGTTTATGTCTGTGATCCATTCTGAATTTTTTTTGTGTATGCTATAAGAATCTAGTTTCATTCTTTTGCATGCAATGTCCATTTGTTCCAGGAGAATTTATTCAAAATATTATTTTACCCCATTAAACTGCCTTAGCACCCTTGTCCAAAATCAGTTAAACATAAATGTGGTTTAGAAGTGGTGAGAGCAAACATCTTAATTTGTTCCTGGTATTAGGAGGAAAGCATCCATCTTCCATCTTTAAATATGATGTTAACAATTTTTTTTGTAGACTCCTTTTATCAGGTTGAGGAAGTTCTCTTCTATTCCTAGTTGAGTATTTTGATCATTAAAGAAATTTGGATTTTGTCAGAAATATTTGGCTTCTATTTTGGTGATCTTGATTTGTCCTCTTACATTAATATGGTACATTATATTGATTAATTTCTATATGTTAAACCAACTTACATTCCTGGGATAAATTCCACTTGACCATTATACTTGGAGTGTAATTCTTTTTATATATTGCTGCATTCAATTTCCTAATTATTTTCTTGAGGGATTTTGCATCTGTGTTCATAAGCAATATTGATCTGTAGTTTTCTTCCTTCAACTGTCTTTGTTTGGTTTTAGTATCAGGGTAATATTGACTTCTTAGAATGAGTTTTGAGAAGCATTCTCTCCTGTATTTTTGAAAGAATTTGTGAAGGATTGTATTGTAAATCTTTAATTTAGTGATATATTTCACCATTGAAGTCGTCTGGTCCTGGGCTTTCCTTTGTCATATTTATTTTAAATTACTAATTTAATCTATTTGCTTGTTATAGATCTATTTAAATTTTTTATTTCTTTTAAAACTCATGATAATCCTTTAATTGATAATTATATAGTAGTTAGAGTTTATAAAGTAGTTACATGTCTAGTACCACTTTATTTCCACATGAATCCAATAAGACAGGCATTGAGACTTCAGATTTTTTCTCCTTGTTCCAGTCATAGAAGCCAATGCACAGTGAGGCTAAGTGGTTTGTCAAGGCTACCTGCTGGTGAGCTGTACAGCTTGAATAAAACAGTGTTACATCCTCAGCCTCCTGACCCACTGGACGTTCCTGATACCATGTTAGGAATCCAAACATGATAAGGAATAGTACATATTCTTTTAGCCTATGGACACAAAACTTTTATGTCTATTCTTTAGGTTTATTAACTTTTTTCATTAGCACTCAAAATCTTCAATTTCATAATGTTACACTCATCAAAATGTCTCTTTTCTGTTTTTATATGGTCTCTTTTCTGTTCCATTTTCCATATTCATAGGAAGAAATTTGCAGTCACAATTTCTTCTGGGATTAAGCTTATTTTGGGGATAATTTGTAGATGCTTCACTAATTATATCTGCAAGGGTATCTATAGACGTGAATAAAATAAAAACCCATAATACTATGGAGAAAAAGAAATTGACACTTGTCAGGAATTTGTAGAATATTGGGAAATGTTATCTTGAGTTAAATATATATCAGTACAGGACAATTAAAAAAATTAAGAACGTGTCAGTTGAGGTGGCATGATTATATTATTTGATACAAAATAATCTGTCATCCCATTTGTTAAGCATGAGTAGCGTTTCTGTGTCAGATCAAGTCATGGGCTGACTTTAAAAAAGTTTTTTGCATATATTCCTCTTTGTAAAATTTAGCATCCAGAACAAAGGAGAGTTTCTCTTGTTTCTCATTCTTTAGTTCTTTATTAATATTGCCTGTTAGATTTCATTTATAGATTTCATATGCATTTCCTCTGACTTATGTTCCACTTTGGTTGGAGCCCATTAGATGTTGGTTTCATTCCCTATTGTTCATTCTGAAATGACAAGATATTCCTTTTTTATTTATGTTTTCTCTCCTGGGAACTTTCTATTTTGCTGTAATCAGTTCTCTGGCTTCCTTTCAGAAAACTAAGGCCATTGGGTCTTTTCTACTTTCCCTGCCCCCTTTTATCTATATCTTAATAGTTTTGTTTAATACTTCTTCCAGGCAAGTTTCCCTATTTTTTTTTCATTTTTTATTTTTAAAAATTTTTTAAAAAAAGATTTTATTTATTTATTTGACAGAGATAGCCAACGAGAGAGGGAACACAAGTAGGGGGAGTGGGAGAGGAAGAAGCAGGCTCCCAGCAGAGAAGCCTGATGTGGGGCTTGATCCCAGAACGCTGGGATCACGCCCTGAGCCTAAGGCAGACGCTTAACGACTGCGCCACCCAGGCGCCCCTATTTTTTTTTTTTTATTGAGATCTAATTGACATATAACATGTATTAGTTTCAGGTGTATAACATAATGATTTGTATGTGTATATATTGTGAAATGATTACCACAGTAAGTTTAGTTAACATTTATCACCTCATATAGTTACAGTTTTTTTTCTTGTGATGGGAACTTTTAAGATCTATCTTAGCAACTTTGAAGTATAACAATACAGTATTATTAACTGTAGTCACTATGCTGTACATTATATCCCCAGGACTTACAACTGGAAGTTTGTATTTTTGGTGGTCAATTTTGTTTCTTCTCAAGAAATTTTATCAAAGTTATCTAATTTGTTGGCATACAGTTATTCGTGGTGTTCTCTTATTATTTTTATTTCTGTAGGTTAGGTAATAATGTTTCTTTTTTCATTTCTGACTTTATTTTATTTTAAAATTGAGTCATTTCCATCTTGGTTAGCCTATCTAACGATTTTGTCAGTTTTGTTGATATTTTCAAGATGCAGTTTTTGGTATAGTTGATTTTCTATACTGTTTTTGATTCTTTATTTCCTATATTTCCACTTTATCCTTTCCTTCTGTCTACTTTGAGTTTAGTTTACTTTGCTTTCTTTCTTGTCTTTTTTTAAGTTGGAAGGTTAAGGTATTGAGTTGAGATCTTATTTTTTTTATATAGGTATTAAAGCTATACATTCCCCTCTAACCATTGTTTTACCTGTATTTCAAAAGTTTTGGTCTGTTGGGTTTTAATTTTTGTTCGTCAAAGTGTTTTTGCAATTTCTCCCTAAGTTTTCTCCTTCTGTTACTGACTTCTAATATAATCCCATTTTGATTGGAGACTATACTTTGTACTATTTAAATAAGTTTAAATTTATTGAGGCTTGTTTTATTACAATCTGTATAGATTATTTAGATGTGTTGAGGTAAATCTAAAGCCACTAAAAGAGTTGAAAATGATTGCATCTGGATTTGTGTATGTGTTTTTCTGTGTGTGTGTGTGTGTGTGTGTGTGTGTGTAAGTATATGATGGTGAAGGGATTAGATGCTAATTTTCAAAATTAGTTATGTGGGATTATTTTTGCTTTATTTTTTCAAATCTGTACTCTTGTAATTTTGATAAGGACAATAAGTCACAATAAAAAGAAAATAATCCTTTTGTGACAGGTTAATATTTTGAATCACTGTGTGTTTCTCCTACTCAGTGTCTGCATTTTGTATGTACACAGACATATGTAAACACACACACACACACACACATATATACACATACACATTCTTCGGCAAGAAACTAAGGAAAAGAAGAGAAAGAAACTAATATGTTTGTGTAGTATTTAATCTGTACGTTTTCAAGTATATTAAGATCAGTTTATATGTTTTCTTATTAAATCTATGTTGTGATTTTATATTTTTATATAGTGGAAATATATAACTGTGTTTTTAATGTCATCATTCATCCACAAAAGCATTTTAACCTGAGGGTCACTAAAAGTTAGAAAAAGTGTATAACCCAGTTTAAGTTTGTTGCATGACTTTTTGGGGAGAATTCATATACAATTTGGTATTTTCATTTTTTTTAGTTCAATTTAGTGTTTAACATTGTCAACAATTAAAAACTTGTTAATATATTTTTAATGTTTAGACTGTGGCTCTCCTAGGATTCTAAAAATTTGTTCTGAAATTAACTTATATGTATTTAGTTCTCTGGAGTGCCACACATTCCTTAAGAGTTTGAATTGTTCTGCATTTCCTGGGTATTTTAAAGGGAGATTTACTTAGAGTATTGGAATGTAATTCAGTTCAACAATGAGATGAACATAAAAAAAAAACACCCTGAAGAGACAGTATACCCTGTGAGATTTTGTTCTATAAATTTGTGCTAGTGAGGCAGATTGATTATCTGGTTTCTAGTCATTTCACTTATCCTCCACTCTGTTTATAGCTAGCTATAAGTTATCTTTCTGTGTGGGTGTGTGTGTAGATGTAAATAGTCAGTGGTTGCTCTCTTGGTTGACCTGTATAGCAGGCAAATGTAAAATCATAAAGGGCTGGATTTATTTCTAGTTGTACCCCTTCCTTTCCTATACTGCACCAGGTTTGAGTATAATTAAAAGTGCTGGTGGGCAGTTATAGTTGTGTTTGGCATCCTTGACTGCAGTGGTTTGTTCACCCTGTCATTCAAGCTGCTCCTTTCCTTGTGGTCCACTCACATGGCTTTCTGGCCAGTGTATAGAATTGTGCTTCTTTATATGGCAGCCACTAGCCATGTGTGGATATTTAAATTAAACTTTAAAGTTAAATAAAATAAAAAAATTATTTCCTTAGTCAAAATAGCCACATTAAAGTTCTCAGGATCCGCACATGGCTATTGGACAGTGCAGAACATTTCGTCATCACAGAAGGTTGTATTTGAAAGCATTGGTTTAGATCTTTCCTGGTGTTTACCCTTACTTTTCCTGACGCTGTGGCCCAGGTTCTGCTCTGTGGCACAGGTTAGTCAATCTACAGTGGCTTGGTTGCTCTGAAGCTCTCATTGGTCCTCCTCTATGTTTGCCCAAAACTCTTGAAAATAAGGGAGAATTGCTAAATTTTTTAACTTTTTTCTTTTTTCTACCAACCTTTGTCCTTCAGGGATATGCAACCTTTGGGTAAATGTTTCGCAGTGGTTATTCTGAATTTATAATCATTCTTACAGGAAGGCAGGATGATCATTCAAGGTTTGAAAGAGAGGATGTTTGAGTGACACCTGCCCCATAAACATTTTTGTCTACCAACACTGACTGGGGGATTGAATTCTTCATCAGAATATCATTTTTCAATTTGAGGTATTCCTCTGTTTGAGTGATGACAACTAGGAAAACAAAGTGGCATATATCACAAAACTTTCCAAGATTACCCTCTTCCTTAGATAGCTCAGTGGTTTCACAGTGATAGCTCTCATTTCTTGTTCTCTCTCTGTATCACTGAGTTTCCGTGTAAGAGATAAATCTTATATTCTTTAGTTCTGTTGCGAGGATGAGACATGGGTGGAGACATCATGGAACCTCTGAATTTTGCATTCTGAGTAATTACAGGGCTACCTTATTTTATATAAATTGTGAAGATATGAGTTATGAGAAAGCAAGTCCAGTATCATTTCCCGCATACAATTGGCAATTAGAGAAGGCAGGGAATGACTCTCAGCTCTGTGAATTTGGCACACAGTGTTTTAGAAAATAAGTGTTATGAGAGGGAAAAAGGTCTCACAATTAAAACGAAAAGAGACAATTAAGGGCTGAGATCAGTACATCAAATTATCTTGACAGTTACCAACATCATCGTCATTTGTGACATCAGGTATTCTCGAATGAAGCTGACAGTCGTGCTCTGTGTTAAACCTCTCCTACCCCTCCCATCTTCCACTCCTCTTATCCCTGACTTTGGGACCCAGCACTAGACCCAGTGACAGTCAAGACTCAATACTCAGTGACTAAGGATTTTCATCTGTCATGATGACATTTTAGCTCAGTCATCCTGCAAGTGGAGTGCTCTGAATAGATTCTCATCCCTGCTGTCTCCGAGCTCCCTCACACTTCGCTTTCTTTCCCTTCCTATCTCTCCTCTAGGATCCCTATAGTTACATAAGTTTTCTGTGTTTTTTAGGGCTTCCTTTCCCTTTGTACTTTCTTCATAGTATGAATATGTCCCTCTCTAGGGCACTGTTCCTTATATAGCCTTTCCTTTGGATCTGGATGTGGCTCTAGAGGTGATGCTTGCTGGAAGCCTTGCTCCCTGGGTGGATTTTTTTAGATGGTCTTTTTCTGTTAAAAATGGCTGCTACTTTGAACTTCATATTATATGAGTTTACCATTTCCCCTTATGCAGAGTAATAATCTCTGGACGTTGCTATCAGCCAGTCTCATCGTGTATTCTATACTCTACTCCTCTAATTTTCTGAGTGATTTCAGTATTCATGTGGAGGTCCACCCAGAATCCTGGCCTCCCATTTCCTTGTCTTCACGTTTCCATTGATCTCCTCCTCCATTCCCTCAGCTTCTTCCATTGGGAATCCATCTCCATCCATCCCAGATGAGGATGACAGTTTGGGAAACATACTTTTTGATACTATTTGACTTTAAAATATGTATTTGTATTTGATGAACAAAACCTAAAACTTAAAAGATAAGATAGTAACCTAAAAATAATATAAAAACTGTTAAAATACGTATGATAGAAAATACTGATTTATATTAATACTCAAAATAGGAACAAAAAGATAAACCAGAAGAGGAAAAAATTAATGGGACAGACTATAACTAGCTGCTGATGATTAATAATGACAAATTCTAGGGGAAGTAAGATCAAGCAAAATTGTTTTAAGGACTGATACATGAAAGCAGGTAGTATTTATACATGAAATATATCTTTGTTCAATTCACTCCTTGACACCTATGTGTTGGTGTCGTTGCAGAAATAGAATATCATGGGAATGAGTTGCTTGCTCTGATATGTCAAAATAAAGAAACATTCATGAACATAAAACATGCTATAGTATTTTTTGCTTCTCTATTATGAGGCTAGTCTATTTATAAAAGATTCTATGACAAGAGATAGAATTGTCAGTGGTATGGCCAGTGTCTCGGTCTGTTCAGGTTCTAGTAACAAAATACCACAGACTGAGTAGTTTGTAAACAACACAAATTTATGTATCGCGGTTCTGAAGGCTGGAAGTCCAGGCTTATGGCAGTAGCGTGGTAGAGTGAGGGTCCTCTTCTGGGTTGCAGACTTCTTGATGTGTCCTCACCTGGCGGAAGGGGTTAGGGATTTCTGTGGGGTCTCTGATAAGGCACTAATCCCAATCATGAGGGTTCTACCCTCATGGCCAAAGCACCTCCCAAAGGCCCTGCCTCTTAATATTATCATCTTTGGGGGTTAGGATTTCAACATGAATTTTGAGGGGATGCTTTCAGACCACAGCAGCCAACTAATGTTAAATAAAAACAAAATGAGTGGCAGCGGGTGGCTCAGTCGGTTAAGTGCCTGCCTTTGGCTCAGGTCATGATCCCAGGGTCCTGGGATCGAGCCCCACATCAGGCTCCCAGCTTGGTGGGGAGCCAGCTTCTCCCTCTCCCTGCCCCCTGCTTGTTCTCTCTCTCTCTATCCATCAAACAAATAAACAAACAAACAAAAAACCAAAATGAAAATCCAAATGTTTTGCCTAGTAGAGTGATATGCAGGGCCGGAACTCTAAGTATAGCCTTTCTTTTATTAACTATTCATTTTATTTTAAATTTTCAGATTGTCAGGGCGCCTGGGTGGCGCAGTCGTTAAGCGCCTGCCTTCGGCTCAGGGCGTGATCCCAGCGTTCTGGGATCAAGCCCCACGTCAGGCTCCTCCGTTAGGAGCCTGCTTCTTCCTCTCCCACTCCCCCTGCTTGTGTTCCCTCTCTTGCTGGCTGTCTCTGTCAAATATATAAATAAAATCTTTAAAAAAATTTTTTTCTGATTGTCAGCATCAGGTTTATGAGTATAGCAAAGCACTAGGTGTATGTACCTCTGAAACCATCATTGTTTTCAAGATCTTGGAAACTTAGATATGTCAGTGATGCTATTATTCTTCTCTTTCCTACATTTAAAACATTTGCCATTCTTATCTATTATATTCCTCCTTGCACCTCCAGAAACTTACCAAGAAACCATAGAGCAATAGCTGTTGCAGGATCAGTATTTTAAAATTATTTGAAACATAAATAATGTTAGGGTTTTTTTTGTTTTTTTTTTTAAGATTTTATTTATTTATTTGCCAGAGAGAGAGACAGCCAGCGAGAGAGGGAACACAAGCAGGGGGAGAGGGAGAGGAAGAAGCAGGCTCCCAGCAGAGCAGGGAGCCTGATGCGGGGCTTGATCCCAAGACCCTGGGAATCATGCCCTGAGCCGAAGGCAGACGCTTAGCGACTGAGCCACCCAGGAGCCCCAATGTTAGGTTTTAATAAAAAATATATAGTTAATGGGTCAAAAAATGAATTTTAATTTTAATCATTTTCATATTTTATAATTTAAAATGTTGTAATAGATTTTACATATGTAAATATTTTACCTTTGCATTCAGTTGTAGTTTCAGTTCTTTTATACATTAATTTTATTTTTTATAATTTAAAAATTTTTAATAAATTATGTAATTTATAAAATTCACAATTTGATTTCCAAAGTTGATATTTGGGGCCACAGCCACTTCTAAATCCTACACACACATCCTTACCCTGGTTCTTTAGTTTTTAATTGATGAGCCCACAGGGAGGAAATTAACAGGATTCAAAGGTTTAGGCCATTTCAATTTTCAAGTGAGCTGTTCGTCACAGACATCCATCTAAAAGATGGAGAATGTTAGGTAGGAAGAATAGTTAAGCTGTTGAATCTCAATAAATAGAATAATCTCATGTAAGACCTAAAACAGTAGAGTCTCTTCAATCATTTTGCAAAAACAGAGTCTTTTATTTTTTACTTCTCTAGAACCTTGAGGTCATCACATGATAGGGGTCTGGGGGAATGCCTGGAAACCTTTGTATTGACTTCTCCCTCCTTTATTTTTTAAGAAATAATTTATTGAGAGGAAATTTATATAACATAAAATGAACCATTTTTAAAGTAAACAATTCAGTGGCATTTACTGCCTTTACGGTATGATATAACCATTCCTTCTGTCCCATTTCAAAACATTTCAGTCACTGCAAAGCAAAACCCTTTACTTATTAAAGCAGTTTCTCCTCACCTATCTTTCCACTAGCCACTGACAGCCACCAATCTGCATTCAGTCTCTATGGATCTGTCTCTTCTGGATTATTTCATATGAAAGGAATTATACAGTTTGTGATCATTTGTGTCTTTCACTTAGCACAATGTTTTGGTTTTTCATTTTTATTGTGGTAGAAAACATGTAACATAAAATTTGCCATCCTAACTATTTTAAGTGTTAGATTTTAGTACTCACATTGTTGTGAAACAGATCTCCAGAACTTGTTCATCTTGCAGATCTGAAACTCTATACCCATTTAAAAATACTCCCCTTTTCCCCTCTCCCCTGAAACGTGGGCAACAACCATTCTTCTTTGTGTTTCTATAAACTTGACTATTTTAGATGCCCCATACTAGGTGGAATCATATAGTATTTTTCTTTTGGTGACTGGATTATTTCTCTTAACATAATGTCCTCAAAGATCATTCATGTTGTAGAATATGACAGGATTGCCTTTGTTTTTAAGCCTAAATAATATACCAGATTTTGTTTATCCATTCATCTACGGACATTTGTTTTGCTTCTGCCTCTCAGCTATTTTGAATAGTAATATTATGGAGATAGCTGTACAAATATCTCTTCAAGACCCTGCTTTCAGATCTTTTAAATACATACCTAAAAGCGGGATTGCTGAATTAAATGGTAGCTCTATTTTTAATTTCTTGAGGAAACTCCATACTGTGTTTTCCATATTGCTGGCACCATTTTACTGTCCCACCAATACTGTAAAGGATTCCAGTTTCTTCACATTCACACCAACACTTATTATTTTCTGGGTTTTTGATTATAGCCATGATAGTGGGTCTGAGGTGATATCTTATTGTGATTTTGATTTGCATCCCTCTGATTTGTGTTGTCAAGTATCTTTTCATATGCTTGTTGGCCATCTGTATATCATCTTTGGGGAACCATCCACTCAAGTCCTTTGCCCTTTCTAAAATTGAATTATGATTTTTTTTATTGTTGAGCTGTAGTTCTTTGTATATTCTGGTTATTAATCCCTTATCAAATAAATGGTTTGCAATCATTTCTCAATTTCATAGGTTGCCTTTTCACTCTGTTGATTGTTTACTTTGATGAACAGATATTTTAGTGTTTGATGTAGTCCCATTTGTCTATATTTACTTTTGTTGCCTGTATTTTGGTGTCATATCTAAGAAATCATAGACAACTCTAAAGTTACGAAGCTTTCCTGTAGGTTTTCTTCTTCAAGTTTTATAGTTTTAGGTCTTATGTTTAGGTTTTTCATCGAGTTTGAGTCAATTTTTGTATGTGGTATGAGATAAGGGCCTGGTGCCCTTATAAAAAATTAATTGTAGGTGTATGGTTTGTTTCTGGACACTCTGTTCCATTTGTCTACAATTCTGATGCCACTATTACACTGTTTAGATTACTGTAGCTTTATAGTAAGTTTTGAAATTGAGAAGTATGAGTTCTTCACCTTTGTTCTTTTTTCAGATTGTTTTGGCTATTTGAAGCCTTAATATTTCTTACGAATTTAATTGTTACCCTATCCCCTTTTGCAAAAATGGCCATTGTAATTCCGATAGGGATTGCCATGAATTGTAGATTGCTTAGTGTAGTACTGACATCTCAACAATACTGAATCTTCCAATCAGGGAATAGTAGATGTCTTTCCATTTATGTAGAATGTTAATTTCTTTCAACAATGTATTGTAGTTTTCATTGTACAAGTTTGTCACAACATGGACACATTTATTTCTAGGTATTTTATTCTTTTGGATCTTATCTTATTTTTTTTTAATTAATTAATTATTCATTTTGGAGAGGGAGAGAGTGCAAGCAAGCACCCATGAGCAATGGGAAGGGCAGAGGGAGAAGGAGAGAAGCAGACTCCCCATTGAGTGTGGAGCTCGATGTGGGGCTTTGAGCCCGACATGGGGCTTGACCTTTTGACCTGAGATCATGACCTGAGCCAAGATCAAGAGTTGGATGCCTAACCGACTGAGACACCCAGACACCCATTGCATCTTATTTTAAATGAAACTGTTTTCTTATTTTATTTTTCAGAGTTCATTGCTAGTGTGTAGAAACACTTAATTTTTGCTTGTTGACCTTGTACGTTACAATTTCCCTGAATTCATTTATTAGCTCTATCAATTTCTTTGTGGGTTCTTTGTGATTTTCTCTATACAGGATCATTTCATCTGCAAATGTATATAGTCTTCATCCTACCTTTCCAATCCGACTGCCTTGTATCCATCCTCTTTTTTTGGCCCAATTGTTCTGCCTAGAACTTATACTACATTATTCAATGACATTGGCAGAAAGAGGACGTCCTTACATTGTTCCTGATCTCAGGGGGAAGGCTTTCAGTATTTCACCCTAAAATATGATGTTAACTGTGCGTTTTTCGTAAGTGTTCCTTAGTGTGTTGAGGAAGTCCTCTTCTATTCTTAGTGTTCTGAGTGCTTTTATTATGAAAGGATGTATGATTTTGTCAGTTTTTTTTTTCTGTATCAATTGGCATCACCATTTTTTCTTCAATCAGTTAACGTGGAGTATTTTATATATATGTGTGTGTGTATATATATGTACACACACATACATGCACACATATAGTTTTAAATATGGAATACTTCATAAATTTTTCTGTAGTCATTGCACAGGGGCCACTCTAATCTTCTCTGAACCATTCCAACTTCAGTGTATGTGCTGCTGAAACAAGCACATTTATTGATTGATTTTTGTATGTTGAACTGCCTTTTCATTCCTGGGGTAAACTGCACTTGGTCATGGTGTATAATGCTTATAACATGCTGATAGATTTGGTTTGCTAGTATTTTCTTAAGGATTATATTGTCTACATTCATGAGGGATATTGATCTGTAATTTTTTTTTTCTTATAGTGTCTTCATCTGTCTGATACCATAGTAATGTTGATCTTATAGAATAGGTTAGGAAGTTTTTTTCCATTTTCTATTTTTGGAAGAATTTGTGAAGTATTGCTGTTAATTCTTTAAATAATATGGTAGGATTCGCCAGTGACACCATCTGGTCCTGAAATTTCTCTTTTGGCGGGGCTTGTTGATTCATTATTCACTTCTCTAAGTCTGTGCATAATTTATATTTCTTCTTTGATCAGTTTTGATAATTTATGTTTTTCTACGAATCTGTCGATTTCATCTAGATTATTTACTTTTGGTATACAAATTCTCGATAAAATTCTCTTTGAGTCTTCCTCTTCTTTTTGTATGGTTGATAGTAATATCCATGTTCCATTTTTTTTTTTCTTTTGACCAGGAGTCGTCTAATCTTTAATTTATTAACAAATACAAATATTAACAGAAATTTGTTTATGAATATGCACAATTTATTATTATTTTTATTTTTTATCGTGTTCTGTTAGTCACTGTACAATACATCATTGGTTTTTGATGTAGTGTTCTATGATTCATTGTTTGCATATAACACCCAGTGCTCCATGCAGTATGTGCA
Source organism: Ailuropoda melanoleuca (assembly GCF_002007445.2). Taxonomy (NCBI): domain Eukaryota; kingdom Metazoa; phylum Chordata; class Mammalia; order Carnivora; family Ursidae; genus Ailuropoda; species Ailuropoda melanoleuca. The sequence continues at coordinate 30,925,916 of NC_048238.1, forward strand.
TACCCATCACCACATTCATTTTTTGTATTAATTATTCATTTCTTATTTTCTGTTCCTTTTCCTGTCTGGCTTAAAGTTTTGTACTTTAAAAAAAATCTTCAAAGAACCAACTTTTAATGTCATTGATTTTTATTATTTCTGTCTCTGTTGATATTCTCGTTTTTTTCATACATCATTTTCTTGTTTCTCTTTCTCCCTTTTTCTGTTGTTTAGCTCTATGAGCAATTTTTAAAAAAGATTTTATTTCTTTACTTGAAACAGAGAGAGGGTGCAAGCAAGCAAGAGTAGGGAGGGGGCAGAGGTAAAGGGAGAAGAAGACTCCCTGCTGAGCAGGGAGCCCATTGCGGGGTTTAATCCCAGGACCCCACGATCATGACCTGAGCCAAAGGCAGACGCTTAACTGACTGAGCCACCTAGGCCCCCGTCTATGAGCATATTTAAGACAGTGGATTTAAAGTTTTTGTCTAGTAAGTCCAGTGCCTGGACTTCCTCTCTGATGGTTTCTGTCATTTAGTTTTTCCTTTGACTGAGTCATGCTTTCTTATTTCTTGATATGCATTGTGGGTTTTTTTGTTGAAAAGTGAATATTTGAATGTTATTATGTGGTAACTCTGGAAATCTGATTTTATCTGTTCTTGATTATTGAAGGCAGCAATCATCCATTTGTTTAGTGACTTATCCAAATTAGTTTTTGCAAAGAATATATTCCTTCTCTGTGTGTTCACTAAAATCTCTGCTCCCTTCGCTTATGTTCAGCTAATGTTTTGATAGAGATTTCCTTGTGCATTGACTCTGTCCCAGTCACTTACTCAGCATTTATAACTCTGTTCTGGCCTTTACATGCTTCTTGCATTTAGCCTACAGATCAGACAAAGGAGATATCTTAGAATCTCCTCAGGTCTTTCTTGATCACATGTCCTTCCTTAGGCATGGTTTTGGCTTTCTAGATTCTCCAGCACACATTTGTGCTTTTGAATGCTCTTATTTCCCAAAGAAACTCTCTCCCCGGCTTTTCTTTCCAGGGGTTAATCTGCTTGCATGTCTCAGCCATAATCTTCTGTCCCACATGGCTGCAAGTTGTTTGTTTGCCTGACAGTATTTTTGGGCAGTGTCCACTAATTTTCTGACCTCATTGATTTTGAAGTCGGGCCAAACAAAGACAAGGACCTTACATCAGTCCTTCAGGTGACCCCAGGAGCTTAGAACAAATACAATGACTTGTGAATAAGGTCTGCTGTGTTTCATCCAAAACCAGATACCAGAGTTTCACACTGACCTCCATCTTCAAGACGGAAGATGAGTCAGAAAGGGAGAGGCTCAGGGGCGAGTAAACGTACCACAAAGCTTCCCTACCGTTTTAAAGTTGTCTTTTTCTTGAGTCAGTGTTAACTTGGTTGCTGTGAACCTTTGACTATTTTCCAGAGTTCTAACAAAGTTGGTCCTGTCAACTTTTGCTTGTTTTTCAGTGTTTCTGTGGAGGGATGGGCATTTGGATTTGGATTTCCATTATTTGGCTGATGTGATCCCCTCCTTTCCTTTTGTTGTGGGCCCTAAACACCAAGAGTAACTCTTTTTCTTCTCTTTGATGCAAGATTTTATTTTTGTCAAGGCTGAACCACAGTTTTCATTTTAAAATGAGAGGCTAGCACTATATAATTTCCAAGATGTTATGAATCTCTAGGTGTTCATTCTTCTATGACTAATCTTGTTAGCTGCCTATATTGTTAGTCTGTTTTAGATTTTAAGGCCAGATGTATTAAAATCAGAGCTAAGGAATTAGGTTTAACTTCTTTTCGTTTCATTTGTTTTAAAAGTTATGGTGCAGTAAAATGGTCTTTTTGTTACATGAATATTGGCAAATCGTACAATTGTATAGCAAATACAAAAATCAATATAGAGAACACTTTATCCCCTCCTTTAAATTTTTTTTTTTTTTTTACTTGTTTGCAGTCAGCCTTTCCCCCAGTTCCGGTTCATAACAAATACTGATCTCATTTTGTTTGTATAATTTTGCCTTTTCACTTATATATCATATTAAATGAAATCTGAAGATAGGTTGCCTTTTCAGTCTGGCTTCTCTTAGTTAGAATAATGCATCTGCTTTTTATCCATATTATATATGGAACACTGGTACATTACATTTTATTGTTGAGAAGTATTCTTTTATGTGGATTTACATACGTTTATTGTCCATTCGCTGTTTGGTGGGAATTTGGCTTATGTTTTTCGTAATTATGAATAAGGCCACTATAAACATTTACATGCAAGTGTTCATTTCTTTTTGGTAAACACCTAGAATTAGGAATTGGGGGCTTTATGTTAAGTGCATATTTAATTTTCTAAGACAGTGGGAAAATATTTTTCATGACTATGAAATTGTGCATTCCTATCAACAATGTATAAATGGTTTAGGTGCTCACATCTTTAAAAGTTCTTGGTAATGTCATTTTTGTTTAATTGTGATATGTGTGAAGTATTCTTTCCTGTGAATCAATTTACATTTCCCTAATGTGTGATGATGTTAAACATCATTTCTTGTGGTATTATGTACATTTTTTCTTAGTTTGTCTTTTCACATCTTTTACTTGGTTTTTCATTAGGAACTTTGCTTTTTATTGATTTTGTGTGTTCTTTTATATATTTTGTATACAAGTTGGAGTTTTTGGTCAAAAATGTGTTTTTGGCTTCTAATTTTATTTATTAAACATTATCTGTAACAGGACAGATGTTTTTGATTTTGTTAAAGTATAGTTTAATCATTTTTTCTTTTGTAGATGATTCATTTGGTATTGTATTTAAGAAATCTTTGCCTAAGCAATGATTGCAAAGATTTTTCTCCTAAATGGTTTATAGTTTTAGGTTTTATATTTAGGTCTTTGGTCCATTTTGAATCAATAGGAATTATTTTTATTTTTTTAAAAATTTTTTATTTTTTTAAAGATTTTATTTATTTATTTGACAGAGAGAGAGACAGCCAGCGAGAGAGGGAACACAGGCAGGGGGAGCGGGAGAGGAAGAAGCAGGCTCCCAGCGGAGGAGCCTGATGTGGGGCTCAACCCCATAACGCCAGGATCACGCCCTGAGCCGAAGGCAGACGCTTAATGACTGAGCCACCCAGGCGCCCCAATAGGAACTATTTTTAAAATTTATTTTTATTTTTGAGAATTAGTTTCAGATTCATGAAAAGTAAATCAGGTTTTATTTTGGGAAAAAAAGTTTTTTCAGCATCACAAGATAAGTTCTTTTTGAAAATGTCTTTTTCTAAATTGTTGTTTTGCTAGATCCGTAGTGTCTCATTAGATCTCCAGAACTTATTCTTCTTGTATAATTGAAACTTTGTACCTCTTGACCAGTATCTCTCCATATCTCCCTCTTTGTAGCGCCTAGTAACCACCATTCTGTTTTCTGCTTCTATGAGTTTGACTATTTAGATTCCACATATAAGTGAGATCATATATTATTTGTCTTTTTGTATCTAGTTTATTTCACTAAGCATAATATCCTGCAGGTTCATCTGTATTTTTGCAAATGGCCAAATTTCCTTCTATTTTCAAAGCTGAAAAATATCTCATTATATGTATATACCACATTTTCTTTATTCATTTATCCTTTGGTGGACATTTAGGTTATTTCCATGTCTTGACTATTGTGAATAATGCTTCAACGAACATAGGAGTACAGGTATGTCTTTGAGATCCTTATTTCAGTTCCTTTGGGTAAATATCCAGAGATGAGATTGCTGGGTAATATGGTAGTTCTGGTAACAATACTATACTTTATACTTGAAATTTATTAATAGGGTGGATCCTGTGTATTCTCACAATGAGGTGGAGAGTAACTGTGAGATGATATGTTAATTAGCTTGATTGTGGTGTTACTTCATTATGATATGTGTATTGAATCTTCAAGTTGTACACTTTATATACAACAAAAATAGTATCACAAATTTCTTATAGCAAAACTAACCACAGGTGTAATGTATTTTTTTGTCTGTCAGGTGAGAACGTATGACTTCAGCATTCAGGTTCAAATTAATTTCTTCAGAGCTTCAGAACTTTACACTCAATATCGTTTGTCACATTCTTCTATGATTCCAAAGACAACACCACTTATTCGACCGTGTTATGTTCAAGCTACTGGTATGTAATGTGAAACATTCACATGGTGTGCCCATACCAAATATTTACACTTAAGCAGCTAAAAGTTTAAAAATTCAGAATGATATTTACTTTTTAAAAAGAAAGTAAAACTATGATATGATTTCTATGTGTGTGACTTAAATTGTGCCTGTGAGAATGAATTTTGAGAAATAGTGTAACCAAACCAACATGAAGTTCACTCCTTGAGTTACAGAAACTGTACCAGGTGTAGTTGTCGTACAAAGACAACTTTATTGAGACAATCACAGGCAATGGCTTCGAAAGCCATGACTACCTGACATCAGGTGAAGATATACCTTTTGTTTAGGGTTAGATGAATATTTATTTATTTCCGTTTTTTTATTTTTAATTAATTAGTTAATTAAAATTTTTTTTTAGAGAAAGAATGTGAATAGTGGGGGAGGGGCAGTGAGGGAATCTGGAGCAGGCTCCAAGCTCAGCATGGAGTCCAATGTGGGGCTTGATCTCACTACCCTGAGTTCATGATCTGAGCCAAAATCAAGAGTCAGTCGCTTAACTGACTAAGCCACCCAGGCGGCCCTCGGATGGATATTTAGCTAGGGAGGCTTTCTTATCATATGTAGAAGTGGCCATGGGTATACATACATTGTATGTTATGTAAATGAGGCTGAGGCTCTTCCTTGGGTGGAGATTTTTGTATTTTAATGAGGCAAAGGTAATGGTAGATCATTCCAGAGGTCACTCTAAGGTCTGTCTGTGCAGGTATGAGGTGGAGGTTTAGCTGAAAAGGTCCGGGTAGTCTTGGGTGGGTGGAAGGTCTTGTCAGGGTAGTTGCCATTACCTAAAGGGTTGTTTCCAGTTTCATTTGCCTGAGTTAATAGGTAAGCTGGAAAGAAGAGCTTAAGGAAAAATGTAAGACAAAGGTTAGTGAGTTCAAGCAGGTGGGCAGTAAAGGTCAGGTCTTGGGGTCTAGCTGGTGACAGTAGTATGGACATAATCTATCAGTGACTCTTGCTTTAAAAAAATTGTTATAATTAAAAACAAAGGTCAGTTTAGTTATTTATTGTATGGGTAGTTTTTAAATGATTAAATCAAAATATAAATTATTAAAATAAAATACATTAGATATATAATGAAATGATGAAGATTTTATTTAAGAAAAATTTTCCCCCAAAGGAATGGTTTACTAAAGGACTAAGTTCATGTAAAGAAGGGTAAGTAAAAACGAAGAAACAAAAGAAGGATAAGTATATTAAGGTTTTGAGTATTGTTTACTCATTTTCTCCAAATATTCAAGTATAAAACCAGTTCATTCTGTAAACCCTACTTTTGACAAAACTTTGGTTTTGCATTTTATGTGTTGAAGTATTTTTCATGAAAAGTTAAGTCTAGTCTATGTTATATTATGCAATATTTTGTTTTTATAATTCTGACATTGTTATTAATAATGAAATAGTGCTCAAGGTGATAATTGCACTTGGCGCCTAGTAAGAGAAGCCTCATTAAAGTAGTATACACAATATAGGGATTTATTTTCCTCCTGTTTGAAATACAGAATTAAGAATTCCGCAGCTGATAGGGAAACTCCATGGAGTTTTCTCCCTTGTTTTCAAGATATCATTTTAGGGGAAAAAATCATTGTCTAATTTTGTTTTCTGAATTAGGTAAATTACTTGCATGAAAAATAACATTTACCCACTTGACCAATAAAAATTAATGTATCGTCGTTATGGAAAATTGGAAAATGTTAGAAACACAGAAATGTCATCTGGAATGTGAATATGTAGAGCATACTATTATTATTATCTTGGTATCTTACTCTTTTGTTCTATGCTTTTGTGAGTTTTTTTTTTTTTTAACATAGTTGCAATGTTACTGCCTGTGTTCAGTTGAAATCTCTTGACTCTTAATAGAAATTTTTACTTGGATGTTATAGACTCTTAATTGTATAAATTGACACTGATAACTAATATAGAATATTTCATCCAATAAGTGTCTCTTATAGATTATTTAAGCATAATCATAAGGACTTAGGTTGTTTCTTTTATTTTCTTATTCATATAAATATTGTAGTATTGAACATTCTTGTGTATAATACTTTTTCCCAGTTTAGATTTTCTTAAAAGCGAGATTCTCTGAATTGGCTACATTCCTTCTGAAGTGCATACATGTTAGGGACACCTGGGTGGCTCAGCTGTTAAGCATCCAACTCTTGACTTTGGTTCAGGTTATGATCTCAGGGTCGTGAGGCGGGCTCTGTGCTGGGAATGGAGCCTGCTTAAGATTTCTCTCTCTCTCTCTGTCCCTCTGCCCCTTCCCCCTCCTCCAGCAAGCACACACTCAGGCTTTCTCTCTTTCTCTCTCTCAAAAAAAAGTATATACATGTTAAAGCTCTTGATACGTTGGGCTTTTGTAAAGAGTTATGCTGTTTTACCTCTCCTTCAGTGTAAACTCTAACCAGCATTGGATTAAAGAAATTGGATACTTTTCTCTGTGATTAAAAGTACATCATTTCAATTTTCATTTCAGTTTCTTTGATTACTTATGAAGATTAAAATTAATAATATATTAATATTAATAATATATTTCATATGCAAATTATCTGCTCATGAATAATATATTAATAATATATTTCATATGTATTAATAATATATTTCATATGTAAATTATCTGCTCATGAACTTTACCTTTATCATTGTGGTGATACATTTCTGATAGATGTCATTGATTTCCTTATATTTTATATTAATTTTTTTCATTTTTACTGTGAATTTTTTCTAAGATTCATTATTTGCCTTTAATTTGTTGTTCAATAAATCCTTTTAATAATGTTATAGTGAAATTTAGCTTTCATTTCCTCTGATTTCTAACATTGTTTTAAAGATTAGACCATCTTCTCCATCTTCAGATTTGGTATATATGTAATTCTGGTTTTTTTTCTTCTATTTTTAAGGGTTTAAAATTTGTTCAGCAATTTCTATACTTTTTAATTTGTTAAAAAAAATATTGCTGTATTTCCAGAAAGGATTGGAATGTCAAAGCAAACTTGATTATATTATATAACTTATCATCCCCAAAGTTTACTAATGATTCAAATGATACAAGTATAATCAGGCAGACGTGTAACATTTCTTCTTATAGAAGTTGGCATCTATCAGACACAGCTTCCAAACTGTCCTTTTCTCCCTCGTTAAGATGCGTTTTCCTTTTGAATTAACATATGACTTTTGAATGTCATTTGTAGAAACCTGTTCCCAAAGGAAGCTGTTTTTTGTTTGGAGCTTCCCATTTTTGTACTCTTAATAGTTATACAAGTAGGAAGTGTCTACATGAGGAATTCTCATTCTTCTACCAGCAATGCCTCATAAATCCATTAATTCCAGATACTTTTGATTGTCCATTTGGACAGGTAATATATGTCAGGGTTTTTTTTTTTTTTTAAATACTCCACTGGTCAATTCCATTTTTATGTTTGCAGGGATGTTTGGTTAAGTCCATTATTCCCTGAGCTATCCCCCCTCAATAGGAGGATGATGCCTCAGTAGGAGGCTCACAAGCGTTCTGTTCTCTCTTTTCTCCAAAATTCCGTGTATGTATTTTAAAATTAAAATAGTACTAACCCAGAATTGAAATCCATTATCTCTTTCGGAAGGCTTATCCTGCATCCCAGAGGCAGTGACTTTTTTCATTAATTTTCTAATGAAAACACTTATTTAATGACAAGTATTTTCACTCACTTGAAACACTAACTCCTGTTATCTATTTTGTAATGTAATTATAGTTTAAATTTCAATTAAAATTTTTATCAGATTTAATTGTTATGACGATATAGTGTTTGTTGTTAAGCCAGGTAGTGTAACTGCATAGTTATTTTATTTACTTTCCTTCAACTTTTCGTTTATGCCTGGAGTTATTAATTGCTCAGTTGTCCTTCGATATTTGACTAAATCCTCCCATGCCACGAAGCTCTCCTTTATGTTATGCTTGTCTGGACAATGTTCCACATAGTCTAGTCTGTCACATAATATGTCATATCTAGTTATTCTCTTGAAGTAACCTTCCTGGAGCACAACAACCTGCTTCAGTATGGACTAGATACTTTCCCTGTGGCAGGACTTTTGTCTACGATTTCCTTTCACTATAATTGTGGGTTTTTTTTTTTTTTTAAACTCTTTTCTGTTTTGAATCTCCTGTTTTTCCAATCCCTTGCCTTCCTATTTCTTGGTTTACTTCACCATTTAGGTAGATTACATCTTCCAGGAGCTTCTAAAGAAAGGGTGTAAGGAGCTAATTTTTTAGAATTTCCATGTCTGGAATATCTTTGTTTTTCCTTTCACACTTGAGTGATAATTTGGTTTAGTATAAAATTCTATTATTTCACACTGATTAACTTTAGTGTGAATCTTTTGTGGACCATTTCAATCTGGAAATTCATGTCCTCCAGTTCTATAAAGTTTTCATAAACTATTTCCTTGAAATGTTCTTCGCACCGTTTTCTGTATTTCTTTCTTTAAGACATTATTGGTTGTGTTTTTTACGTCTTGGATTATGTTATATATTTTAATCATATTTTCTCTCCTATTGTCCTCTTCCTTATCTTTTTGTTGTACTTCTCAGGATATTTTTCTGACTTTATTATGTCTTAAGAAATTATCTTGGCAATTTTAAACTAATGAGAGTTAACTTTTTTCTGATTATTTCTTTACCTATAGAATTCTGAAAAATAAAAACTATTTTTTATCTCTACTTGTATTATGATGATTTCTTTGAAATTTTCTTCTGTTGCTACATTGTCTCAATTTTTGCTGAATTATTTGTCCTTCACTTCTCCTTGATGTTGAGGAGTTCCTTAAATGTCTGTTGATTTTTGCCTATTCTCTCATGATTATTAGTAAGTCTCACAATGCTGGCTTCATTACTATTATTATATCATTTCCTGACAATATGGATCCCAGTAAATGTTTAAGGAGGTCAAAATGTTAGTCTGTAAGACTTTAATCTTGAGCACTTCAGTTTTTCTCAAGTTGGTAAAAAATATATACAAATACCCCACAGTTATTATCGTTGTTAATGATGAGAAACTCAAAGCTTTCTCACTAAAGTCAGAAACCAAGCTAGGATGTCCCTTCTCACCACTTTTTCAGCATTGTACTAGAAGGCCTAGCTAACACGATAGGACAGGAAAAATAATCGAAACACACACAGATTGAAGAAGGAAGAACAACTCTGCAGTCATTGATGACATGATTGTTTATGTAGAAAATCTGAAAGAATCAGTTAAGAAAAACACTTCTGGATCCAATAAGCTAATATAGCAAGGTTGCAGGGTACAAACTTAGTGTACAAAGGTCAGTTGCTTTCCCATATAAAAGCAATGAATAAATGGAATTTGAAATGAAATACAAAATACCGTTTACATTAGCACCCAACAAAAATGAAATACGTAGGTATAAATATAGTAAGGCATTTACAAGATCTGTATAAGGAAAGATATCAAACAATAAAACTTATCTGATGCAAGATATCAAAGAAGAATTAAATAAATGGAGTGATATTCCATGTTCATTCATTGGAAGTCTCAATATTGTTAAGTTGGCACTTTTTCCCAACTTGATCCAGAGATTTGGTGCCATTTCAAACAAAATCCCAGAACATTATTTTATGAGTATTGCCAGATTGATTAAAAGTTTATATGGAAAGGGAAAAGACCCACAATAGCCAACACACAGCTGAAGGAGAAGAACAATATTGGAGGACTGACACTATCTAACTTCAAAACTTTCTATAAAGTTGCAGCAATCATGAGACTTAGGTAGTGGCAGAAATATAGACAAATAGATCAGTGGAATAGAAAAGAGAGCCTAGAAATAGACCAACATAAATGTAGTCAACTGATCTTTGACATATGAGTATAGGCAATACAGCTCAGAAAAGATAGTCTTTTCAAAAAATAGTGCTGAACAACTTTACATCACAAGCAAAAGAATGAGTCTAGATACAGACCTTACACCCTTCACAAAAATTAACTTAAAATGAATCGCAGTCCTAAACATAAAATGCAAAATTACGAAACTTTTGGGAGCTAATAGAAGAAAAAAATCTACATGACCTTGAGTTTGGCAGTGACATTTTAGATACAACAGAGGCAAGATCTGTGAAAGAAGAATTGAGAAGCTGGAGTTCATTAAAATTAAAAATTTCTGCTCTGCAAAAGACACTGTCAGTAGACCAAAAAGACAAACCACTGACTGGGAGAAAATATTTGCAAAAGACATGCTTCTTTTGACTTCTGTACTTCTGCATTGGTCAAACTCTATTATAGAGATCATTTTAACTATGTTTACTTTATTATCAGCTCAATATTTAGTATATTTTATACTCTTATTGTCTCAAGGGTAGTTGTTGCACTTGTAATTAGTTACCATTAAAATACAAAATTGTAATTTTATAGATGTGATAAACCATGATATTCTATAAATGTTTAAAAGTATGACTTTGTTTTCTGTCTGAGAACATAAAGATACAAAAAAATTTTATTTTTTATTGTTTTGTGTCAAAGTATAGTAATAATTATGTGTAAGCTAGTATCTCTTAATAATTTTATCAGTATATTTACTTTCCTCTCACAGTATTGCAAGCACCATTGAGATTATCCAGCACTGATTTTATATTTGAAATGCCATTGCATATTTTCGATCCTAATAACAAGGTCACGAAAACTCAGGTATGTAGAGAGAATTGATGCAGTTTACAACTTTTTTTTTTTTATTATGGTTTTTAGTTTATTGAGTTGATTATTCTGAAGCATGTGTTATAAGAATACTTTCATTTTTAGAGAATTTGCATATATAAATATCATTTCTCGGAATTGTCAAAGTAGACAAATACATATAAAGCCATTTTTTATACATACATATATTTAATAGGACTATTCAGAATATTTTAAATAGAATTAAGTTACCAGTCTCTCCTTATATAAATGGAAGCTATGATTAAATTAATGTGAAATATGTTCCATTCAGGTAAGAAGATGTGAAAGGTAATCATAAAAATTGGAAAGGTCCAGGTATATGATAAAGGGTCTTCTATGACAATCTACTCTTTTTTCTTACTAGATATCTCTGTGTTTCTCCTAATTATGAATCCATCTAGAAGGAAAAAAAAAAGAGATATGCATATGAAGGAAGCTCATGCATACATAGTAGAAATTTGTATTTGTAGTACCCCTTTATTGTCTTATGTATTGCCTTTCCTGCAATTAATTTTGAACCTCTGTAGTTTTGAAGAAAAATTATATGGAGAAAATATTTAACATCGCATGTGTCAAATAATAGCAGAGTGCTATATGACATTATAGTTAGAAGAATAAAGGCTCTCTTCTGAAATTAAAATGTGACTTTCAAGTATAAAATATCAGTAAGACTTCTAACTCTAACATAACTTCAAGGATGCAAAAGACTTTGTATGTGGGGCTAGAAAGGAAGCTTTAGTGAACTGAATTGGATTGAATTCCAAAGGAATAGCATTTATGTGAGATTATTTTGTATCATTGAAGTTTTGTTCAGTTGGCATAATAAAAGATGATCTAGACAAGAGCCTTCCCTCTTGAGTGGTGAGTCACATTAGCCCCACAGAGAAGGAAATGTGACTCTAATGCACTGCTTGGATTTGCCATGAATGATATTTACATAGTCATAATGAAATATAGAATACAGAGACATCTTAATATGTTTATGGGGCAGAATTAAAATTTGATCAGATATAGTGTATCACATGTAAAATGACGTGTGTGATATGTACGATGTGTATGTGTAGAATAAGTTGACAGAAGGGTTGGGGATGGTAGAAAAAGGAGGAGTGAAACTTATTTTTCGTAGTGGGTAATTAAAGGGAAGTATCTGATGTTGGCAGAGGAACTAGAGTTATAAATCTATTGCTTAAAGTTACCAGGTGACTAATGAAAGAATTAAAATAATATAAATATCTAAAATTGGGTGGTGACAGAAGAGTGAAGATTATATGAGCTAGATCCTCGTCTTTACTAGTGGGCACTGGAGACAATATCTGGGTCTGATAAATCATGAAATAGCCATGTGATAGAGTGATGGCCCCCAAATGGGTCCATTTCCAGTCCCTAGAATGTGTGAGTACATCATCTTATATTGCAGAAGGTACTTTGCTGATGTGTCATGTGATGCAGATGAAGGATCCTGAGCAGGGGAGATGATGCTAGATTATCTAGGTGGTCCCAGTTGAATCACATGAGTGGTTAAAACCAGAGAAGCTTTCCTGACTGTGCTCAGAAGGAAATGTGGTAACAGAAGGGTAGAGAGATAAGATGTTGCTGGATTTGAAGATGGTGGAAGGAGGCCACCAGCCAAAGAATGTTTGCCCTCTAGAAAATGGGAATGGCATGGAACCAGTCTTCTCTGGAGCCCTCCAGAAAGTATCATAGTTCCTTCTACCACATTGATCTTAGTTCAGTGATACACCTGTTGAACTTCTAACCTACAAGCCTGTAATTTAATAAATATGTGTTGATTTAAACTAGTAAGTTTGTGATAATTTGTTATGGCAGCAATAAAAGAAAACTAAAGTAAGCCATATCAACGTTGTATTTAGAATCAGGCTATAGTAATAGAGAAAATCCAAAATTTAGCTAAAATTGGCTTGCTTCAGGGAAGCAGAATTGTCGATAAGGAGGAATTGAGTGGAACAACTGTTTTTTGTTTGGGACAACTGTTTTTTATAAGCATTTTTGAATTGTGTAAGCTATGTACATGTATCATTTTGATAAAATTATTTTAAAAATAACACAATACTATACATACTAAACAATGTTTCTTTATAGATGACTGTATCAGTTCTATTCCTGTGATAGGATTGGAAAGTGGAAAGTAGTTTTAGAGATCTACCATTTCTTCATTTCAGAACGAGAAAAATGAGGCATTCAAATGACTAGTACAATTTCATGTTCACCTTCTCTTTCAAAAGATGTTGTTTTCTTTATAAGATGCAAATATTAGACCTGAATAGTTGTTTAAGTATTGAGGGACATTGGGAATAAAATTGACTGATTTTAAAATCCTGAATATTTTAAATCAATCATACTTTAGAAAGAGATGAAGTACATTATTTTGTTGTGGTGCCAGTTGTATGGATCATTCTATACTTTTCAAATTTTGAAAAGTAAAGTTAAAACAATACCTAGTTGAAGGTTTTATTTTAATAGTATGTTGTACTGGAAAGACAAGACTGTACACAAGTCATGCATATAGCTCTCAGATTTACCAGAACATTACAAACACAGTGCAGAGAGTTTATGTATATTCTTCACACAACTTTCCCTATGATTAACACCTTATAAAACCATAGAACATTTTTCAAAACTAAGAAATTAACATTAGTACAAAATTATTAATTAGACCACAGATTCTATTTGGGTTTCACCAGTTTTTAAGTAATGTCCTTTTACTATCTCAGGGTCCAATCAAGGGTAACATACTTCATTTAGTTTTCTCTGATATGTGACAGGCTCTCAATCTTGTTCATTTTTTATGACTTTGTCAATTTTTAAGAGTACTGGTTTGATATTGTTTCAGAATGTTCTTGTCTGATTTTTTCACCTGACTCAACTGCATTCTTATTTTTTGTGGGTTTTGGATAAGAATGTAACAGAGGTGAAATGTCTTTTTTGTCACATCATGTGAAGGGAGTACATGATATCAGCATGACTTATCATTGGTGACATATGTCAGGAGAATTGAAAAAAAGTTGGACAAACTATTTTTGTTTTTGTCACACTCTGCATTTTGGAAGTGAGTTGTCAATTTCAGCCCACACTGAAGGGGTTAGGGGTCAAGCTGCATATTCTGGAGGGGGGTATTTACATATATTATTTGGAATTTTTCTATAAGGAGAATTATTTTATTATTTTATTACTTAATATGTCAGTGTGACCTCACAAATATTTATACATTCAGTTATAATCCAATATTACGTTATTTATTTTGTTATTAAATTTGTTCTAGCCCTGGCCATTTGGAGTTCTTTTAGACTGGCTCGTTGACATGCTTCCATCATTATGATCTTTTTTTTAAAGATTTTATTTATTTATTTGTCAGAGGGAGAGAGAGAGAATGCACACAAGCAGGGGTAGCAGCAGGCAGAGGGAGAAACACACTCCCCGCTGAGCAAGGAGCCCAGTGTTTGACTCGATCCCAGGATCCTGGGATCATGACCTGAGCCAAAGGCAGACATTTAACCAACTGAGCCACCTAGGTGTCCCCCATCATCATGATTTTTAAGCATTCTCATAGTTTGTGGCACTGCAGAATGGTCCAGGCTTATCTTTTATTTTTTCTAGCTGTAGAATCAGTATTTTCTCCAGCCAACCCACTACCATTTATGGAAGAATGGTATTTAGAAACCAAGATCTGTATACTAGATGTGCTAGCTGCTACTGGGTGTCACATGTTCTAAGCCCTTTTGGCAAATAGAATCAGGAAATACTTGTATGTATACCGACTTATAAATATACATATATCTGTTGTTTATCTGTGTGTCGTTCCATCATCCATCTATCTAGCTAGCTAAAGATGAGTTCCAACTGATATTTCTGAGTCTAATTTAATCTAGCACAAGTTTTATTCCAGTCTTCTTCCTTGCTCATTTTTAACTACTTTCTCTGACAATGAGAAATCTCTCTCTATTTATAATTTATTTGCTTAGTTTTTAATTGTACTAGTAAAGAAGTTTCAGAATTTTTAACCTGTAGCTAGAATTGCTAACATATTTACCAACTAGAGTGTAGTGTTTATAAAGAGTAAATTTTTTTGTCTTTAGCTTTATGGTTTCCAGTCAAAACAGTTTTTCTGTTACTTAGGCCATTCCTCCTCACTCCCACTAACTTCAGTGAGATTATGTCATACATTTGTAATATAGTGTGTTGTAATCTACAGTCCATCCTGGGATTCTCAACATCTTGGTTGATTGTTTTTAATTTGTGTACATTTAAGTCCACTGTTAGTAGTATACAGTTCTATGGGATTTGAAAAATACGTAGAATAATCTACCACTTCAATACATTACAGAACAGTTTCACGACACTACAGATTCTCAGAGTAACCCCTTTACAATCAATTACTCTTCCTTCCACCAATACTTGGCAACAACTGATTCTTTTTTTCCATCCACATAATTTTGCTTTTCCAGATTGACAGGTAAGTTAGTTATACAAAATTTAGCCATTTGGGTCTGGCATGTTTCACTTAGCTAAATATATAATATTCATTTATGTTTTTGTATGAATTAATACTTACTTCATCACTGAATTTTATTCCATTGTATGGAATGTTTATCCATTCATTATTTGAAGGAGATAGACTGAGTTTTTTTCCCTCCATTTTTTGGCGATGAACAAAGTTATTATAAACAACATACAGATTTTTATGTAAACATAAATTTTCACTTCACTTAAGTAAATATTTAGGAGTGCAACTACTGGGTCATATGGTAGTCATATGTTTAACATTATAAGAAACTGCCAAATTGCCTTCCAAAGTGACTGTACCATTTTATAGTCTCATACTCATGAATGAAGGTCGTGGCTACACTCCAGAGCATAGCTCTGTTGACGTTTTTATTTTACTCCAGTCTCTATCCTTTGTGTATTTTTCATAGCTGTTAATAGGCTATGAACATACTTGCATACCCCTTTTTTGCCTAACATCACTTTTAAAACAATGTATCCATGAGTTCCACTTTTAATCATTTGACTTTGTACATAGGTTCTTCAAGTTGGCATGGTAAAACAAGCTAAATTTTATATTGCATATTGTAGCTCTTATAAATGTCATTTATTTATTTATTTATTTATTTTGTGTGTAAACAGGATCTTGTCTTACATAATACTTCAAAACGAGATGTGGCATGGACTTTGGATATTAGTAACACTGGGAAGCTTTTCAAAGATGGCACATTCAAGATTAGTGTGCTGAGAGGGATTCTGCAACCACATGAAGGATGTAATATTTCCATAAGCTTCTGTCCAAGTAAGTACTTTTTTTCCTATAGTTGTTATTGATATTTCGATTTATCCCTCACATATTACTTAATTTTATTATGTTCACAAAAGTTAAAGTTATTTTTTATGTGTTCTTAAAACAGTTCTAAGAAGTTTCGTATTAGAATTTTGTGGTCACCATCCCCAGAAATGACTCCCAGTGATCCTCATCTTTTGGTATTCATGCCCTCATAGAGTCCCCTCCCACATCAAATAGGACTGATATATCACCCATGGGATGTTATGGGTGTGATGGTTTGTGACGTCCAAGGTTAGGTCAGAAAAGGCATTGCCACATCTAACTTGTACTCTTGGATTACTTACTTTAGGGAAAGCTGGTCAGCATGTCTATTTATCTATATGTCCACTTCTTTACTGTTGTTTTTTTTATTACAACAATTTTATTGTTCCTTTTTATAATTGGTGTGACAAATTTTCTGTCATTACAAATCTATTATAAAAATTCTTGGCAGTTCTTACACATTTACTTATCTAAACGAACTATACGTTATTTTTTTCCTGTTTCTAGAAAAAGGCATACAATTGAGTTTTTCCCTTCAAAGAATGGCATGTTTTTCTATTAATGGAAGTTTATTTTATATGCATCATTATTATGAATGAGATTTTTAAAATTACTCTTTCTAATTAGCTATCGCTATATAAAAAGAATATATTTATAGTTTATCTGGCTCTTGGCTCCTATACTATACTTCTCTGGTTAGATCTAGAAGTTTTTCAAAGATTATTCTGTGTTGTTTTCTAAGTAAATAGTTTTATAATCTAAAATCATAGTAATTAGTGAATTTGTTTTTTTATTGACTATCTCTTCCTCTACCTTATTCTCCTGAATTTGTAATATAATGTTGCTACATTACATTTATATTATAATTGCATTACAATTATTGTAATCTATCTGAACCTGTTACTACATTGGCAGTTTGTTAAAACTTTTTTGATTCCAATAGTTTTGCTTTGTATATTTGTGTGTTATAAAAAGTTTGTCTTATATATCTTTTATAAATAAATGTATACATTTAAAATAATGTTCTTTTTTCTACTAAATGCTATTTGCGTGAATGCTGTTTATGTGATACATTGCCACTTTGTCTTCCTTTTGTCAGCCTTTGGTTGATAGATCATTTTATTTTCAGTCTGTCTTTTAAATTTAAGACCAGTATTGCAAAGTAGAGGATCTTGCTTTTCTTCCTGAGCAAGTCTGAAATGTGATTTTTAGGAGGGGAATTTAACTTATTCATATTTTGTGTTATAGTATATATTCATTTTCAGGCAATTTCATTTTATATTTCCTTTATACTTTTTATTATTTTTCATAAATTTTATGTATTGATCAAATTTTTGTTTTATATACTATACATCTTATTTCCCTTCTCTCTGTCATCTTTAAACTTTTGAAAACAATACCTTTTTGGACACATATTTTCCCATCAGTTCTATAATGGAAAAGTATCTGTGAACTTGCCCACAGACAAAATTATAGTATGGGTTTTTTTTATTACTCAAGAAATTGTTGAAATACTTTGGAATTTTATTTCCAGTTAGTGTGTTTACATACTAGTTAGTGTACACTAACTAGTCTTCTCCATCTCTAACGCATTGAGGTAGCAGGAGGCAAGACTCTAGCAGATCAAAGCCAACAGGTTGGATGAGAGTGCTGGGTTCTTCAGAATCAAATAGCTGGAAGGAGAATGGAATCTTCGGGAAGTTGGAGTTGAGTTATAGGGGCCTTTTGAGTTGGGACAAGGGTAGCATCTCCTTGATCTTTTGGTCACCCTCATTTATTTTCTCCTAGTGCGAACAATTTCTGCTTTTCCTGGCTCATATGGCACTGAATACAGCCCTCATAACTTTGCCTTAGTAGTTCTTTCCAAATCAAGTATGCGTTTATTTTCTGTTTTTTTCAGTTGTTTTTGTTTTTCATTAAAATGGGGATACTACTAGAAGAGGAAGAAGAAGATGCCTTCTATTTTGCCTTAAGTTCTTATAATTTAAATTAGATACTATAAAGATAAAATTCTCACTCAGATATGATTATTTTTGAAAGTGTGGTTTTTAAATTACAACTTTAATAAAATTTGATTCACAGACCATAAAATACATTTTTTGAAGTGTACAATGTACTGGTTTTTAGGAGTGTCACGGTTGGGCAACCATCACTGAAGCCTAATTTTAGAACATATTCATTGCCTGTGAAGGAAAGCCCATACCCATTGGTAGTCACTTCCCATCTCCCCCTCCATTTAGCCATTGCTGACCACTATTTGCTGTTTTTAGGAATATGATTACTGTGGACATTTCATATAAATAGAATCATACAATGTGTGTCCTCTCGTGATGGCTTCTTTCACATTGCATAATAATTTCAAGGTTCATCCATGTTGTTGCATTAATCAGTACTTAATTCCTTTCTATTACCAATAATTGTAAGGATATATCACATATTGTCTGTTCATCGACATTCATTGTCTATTCAGCTGATGGACATTTGGATCATTTCTATTTTTTTGGCTCTTATGAATACAACAGCTATGAACATTCATGTACAGTTCTGTGAGGACACGTTTTCATTTATTTGGTTATATATCTTGGAGTGGAATTGTTGGGTCATAGGATAATTTGATGTGTAATATATTTTTTTAAGATTTTATTTATTTATTTTTGTGATAGAGAGCACGAGTGGGGGTGGGAGGGGCAGAGGCAGAAGCAGACTCCCCGCTGAGCAGGGAGCCCAGTGTGGGACTCGATCCCAGCATCCTGGGATCATGACCTGAGCTGAAGGCAGATGCTTAACCGATTGAGTCACTGAGGTGCCCCTTGATGTTTAACATTTTAAGAAACTGCCAAACTGTTTAACAAAGCAACTGTAAGAATTTAAAATCTTATCAGCATTGGATGGGGTTCCAATTTCTCCACATCCTTGACAACTCTTCTTGTGATCTTTTTTATTATACCTGTCCTAGTGTGTATGAAGTAATAGGTCATTGTAGTTATTATTTGCATTTCCATGATGACTAATATTGTTGAGTGTCTTTACATATGCTTATTGTCAATTTGTATGTCATCTTTGGAGAAAGGTCTGTTTGAATCATTTCTTGATTTTAAAATTTGGCTGTCTTTATTTTTGAGTTTTCACTGTTCTTTATATATTCTGAATAAAATTATTTTATTAGATGTGCAATTTGAAAATATTTTATTTCATTCTGAGATTTCTCTTTTCAACTAATTGAAAATAATCCAAGTTTGATGAAGTCTAATTTATCCAATTTTTCTTTTGTTACTTTGGCTTTTCAGTGTTATATCTTTTTTTTAAAAAAGGTTTTATTTATTATTTATTAGAGAGAGAGCATGAGCAGGGGGAGGGCAGAGGGAGAGGGAGAAGCAGACTCCTCACTAAGCAGGGAGCCTGATGTGGGGCTCAGTCCCAGGACCCTGAGATCATGACCTGAGACAAAGGCAGGTTCTTAACAACTGAGCCACCCAGGCGCCCCTTCATGTAAATCTGTGAAAACATTGTATAACCCAAAGTCATGGTGAATTATTCTTATGTTTTCTCCTAAAGTCTTAAAATTTTACCTCTTACATTTAAGTCTATGGCTTATTTGGAGTTATTTTTTTTATTTTATTTTTTGATATGGTATAAGGTAGGGCTCCATCCCCATTGTTTTGCATGGGTATATCTACTTTTCCCAGCACCATTTATTGAAAAGAATATTGTTTCCTCTTTGAATTGTCTTGGTACCCTTGTTCAAAATCAGTTGGCCATAAACAAAAGTGTTCATTTCTGTTACCGTGGTCTTAGAGATTGGCTTGGAAATATTCATATACACACATATATATTAATATAAAGATATTTATATAGCAATAGATATTAATTCTTCACAAAATGTTTAGTAGATTTCACCATGAGTACATTTGGGTTTTGGATGTTCTGTGTGAGAAGTTTTTTGATTGCTACGTCAGTTCACTGAAATTCTTACATGTTTAGATTAATGTTTTTAGTGAGGTGGTTTTTACTTTTCACTCCCCCTCTCTCATCTCTTCCTTGGACTGCCACAGGGACAGTGGCTGGGCCTGTGATAGAATATGTGACTCTTCAGTCCCCTCTTAATCCAAACCATTGTTCTTGAATCTAATTTGGGTGGTTAGACTCTCACTTTCCCTGAATAAATTATTCTCAGTTCTTATGTAAATAATCTCGATGTTTCACACCCAGGGGGCACATAACTTAGAAAATTCCCAACTTAGAAAATTTCCAACGTGAGAATCCCTGCTACCTAAAAATATAGAATTTTTCTGGTAATAAGCTTCAGCAAGTGAGGTATTGACAACTAGCTTCTTTAAGCAGACTGAAGCAAAGGAACAGCAGGAAGGTGCTTGAAAACACATCTGTGAAGGTTTTTTTTATCTCATTTTTGAGGAACTCTATATTGGTATTTGTCTTTAATTTAAAGCGTCTGCTTTAATACCTTTATAGTTTATATGCTGTAACTAAATAAGTACACGAAATGCTATTTCCAGACTATTTTCCTATTTAAAAGGGTGTTACGGTAACTTATCTGTTATTCCCCTTAATTATTCTTACTTACAAAGCAGCATTAGGATTGCAGTCTCTGGTATATGCTGTTTGGCCCCATCCAGATTCCCATTGCTGGGTTTTCCCATCCATCTCTCAGGTGGGTATTGGCTCCTGACAGGTTATGTCTGTCCCTTTCTCTAGAAGGTTGCCCTTGGCGGAAGGAAGATGCTACATGCAGAGATGTCTAGGAGGGTCAGCTTCACCAGAGCTACTACCTCAGCTGGCCCAACTAAGTCTCCCTCAGCTGGGACAACCTCTCCAGTGAATTCACATCCCATAGCTGCCTATGGGATCAGTGTGAATCTGGATTATAAAACCACAGCTTTTCATAGCTTCTTGCCCTCCTCTGTTTTGCTTTCCTCTTTACTTACAGGTTCTTCCTGAGGGCATGCCCTCCGTAAATCAGTTGCATCAGAATCCTTGGGATAGTACTATTCTACACATCTAAAACAAATGTGGCATTCTAAATAAGATACTAAGAGCTAGCTATGTTATCAACAGAAAAGGCAGGCTAAGAACCTATAATGGCTTTTAAGCTTTTTAGAGTTCATTCAGCTGTATATTTTCTCAGTAATATGCTATTAGCACTGTGTTGCCTTAACTCAGTGTCCTGGTACATCTATTAGCCTGACGTTTTATTTTTTTTTGTTTTTTTTCAGCATGACATTCTATAATCATTTTAGTTTTATGTGTGAGAAACAGTACATAGAGTACTATGATTGATAGGTTTGAAAAACGTTTCATCTTTTATTATCTCTGTTTAGAACTCTGAAAATACAATAGAAGACATCGCATACGCTCCCCATTATTAAGTTTATATTGTAAAAGTAATGAGGTTTCATTATGTATTTCTGTGTATTTCTTCTCATTTTCTATTATGTCTGGTCCTGAAAGAAAAAAAAAGGAAAAGCCCGTCCAGCTAAAGCCACCATATGTATTTCTGTATAGAACTTGTCCTTTATGTCTCTATCAACATTTTTATCCAGATGAAATAAAATAGATAATCTAGAAGGAAATAAGTAGCATTTCCATTCGACTTTTCCTTCAGTATGTGGCTAAGCCTAAGCAGTCAAATCTATGAGTTGCCTTCTTAGGATTTCAACTTCACTCTTAAGAAAAACATGTCTGCAACACATTTATATAACTTACATCTCAGATGAGAGAGAAGGGCCACCTGAGATTAGAAAAATGTGTTACTGGAATCTCCAGTAGTCTTAGGTTACACAGGGAATCCCCTTTCCATGACCCCAGAAATGTTTACCAGGTATGAAACCCAGATATAATCTCAAAATGGCCCATTCAAAATTCAGAATTCAGTAAGTCCTAATTGAAACCTTGCTTAACTTTGGAAGTAGTGAACTTGCTTTTCTTTCTTCCCCAAATAATTTTTATAATATGAAATTCATTAAATGAAACCATTTCTCTTTAGATTTACAGTGTTCTAAAATTCTATTAGAATTCATTTTCTCAGCTGAAGGTATAGATCTAAGTTTCTCATATTTTCACATAGTCTTTCCAGTGTTCATCTGCCATTACTAGTAGGAAGTTACTAATTCACTTCCCTCTCCAGCCACCTCTGATTTTCCAAGGATCCCAGACTATATGAACAAGTAAAAGAATGATTGGACCAAGTGAAGGCACCCAGCACAGAGAAATCTAGTGGGTGTGATCAGTTCAATGATTCCATTGTTTTTATATATGGTTCACAGTGTGTCACCTTTGAACTTGCATCATCCAGAACACTCATCATGTGTTCTGATGATACTCTTGGTGGCCCTGATCTGTGCTATTACCTTGAGTTAATACTCACCAGATCACATTTTTTTTCTATAAGGCACTGTGTTTGGGCATTTGGGTCTAAAAGGGCATTTGCAGCTTGCTGGGGTGGAACCTGTTGTCTGGGACTGGCCTGCAGATGCTGAGCACTTTTCTCCAACACAGACTGCCTTTCCTCATAGTGAGTTGCCACATGGGAATTTCCTGTCTTTTCCTACCAGGTGAAATTGGCCAGTCAACCCCAGCAGCTTTCTATAAACTTAAAAATCTGGGAGGAACAACATTCCTTTCTTCATGGCAAACCCATTTCTCAGTACTAGGCCCCTGAGATCTTTATGGCAACTATCTGACCTCATCTTCATACAGCATATACTAAAGGGATGGGTAGCTCCTGTTAAGGCACAGAAAACAATAAAAAAAAAAGAAGTCCTGTTACGCTGTTTTCTCCAGGTATAGGTATTTTCCAATAATAATGAAAATTTGCTTTAAGGAGACCCGCTCTATTTCTCGGCATAGTGCACTTTAGAATATTGTTGATTCAGTGACACTTCATTACATGTTTTAAGTTCCTTGGCAGGATAATTCTAGTTTCTGGGTAATCTATTTTCCATTGAGCTGTAACTTTATAGTACATTTTAATATTTAGTAAGGTTTAAACTATGTAAATGTTTTTTGTGTATGTGAACAAATCTAAGATACTTTTAAAAAATTGTTTTTCATTAGATCGCCCTAGAAAATACAGAGTTGATATTCCCATTCGTCTAAATGATAATCCAGTTTGCTATCGAATGTTATGTTTGGTTGGAGAGGTGAAATCACCCATGTTATTGTTTGATCCTCCATTCATCTTTTTCACTCCTGTTCCTCTGGATGTAACAACTGTGATGGATATCAACATTTTACCTCAAAACTATTTCAGGTAAATGCTTAATGTGAATTTACCACATTTTCATTGTGTGCTTTTTTGTTTGTGTCTATGTTATATGAGTCAAGAGCAATGTCTGACGTTAGACCATTAGAATATTTAACTGTTCATTTAACTTAAAAATTTTTTAAAGCCCACTTAATTACCTAACCATAGTCATTTGATTTTTTTTGTAAAAATGTTGATACGTCTCTCTTCATGGTACGAGAAGCAAGCTTTCTATTTCTATGTGACAAATTAACACAAACTTAGTGCCTTAAAACATCAATTTGTTATCTCATAGTTTCTTTGGGTCAGGAGTCTGGGTTCGTTTAGTCTGGGTCCATTGCTTATGGTCTCAGTAGGCAGAAATCAAGGTGTAGAGCATAGCAGCTGTCTCATATGAGGCTCAGCCCTCCTTCAAGCATTCTGCTTATTGGTAGCACTAATCCGTTTAGTTGCAGGACTAAGGTATCATTTTATTGTTGGCTGTTGGCTGGGACCACTTTCAGCTCTTAGAGGCCACCTTCAAATCCTAGCCATATGGTTCCTCCTCCCATCATGATACTTTAGTCATTGAAAGCCAGAGTAGACCATCTGACTCCTCAGTCTCTGACCTCCAAACCTTCTTTTAAGATCTTACCTGAGTAAGTCTAATCTACCCATGATAATCTCCCTTTTGCTTTACTTGAATTCATTTAACTAGGGATATCAATTACATATGGAAGGTCCCTTTACCATGGCTGTATAACACAGCTGATCCACCGAAGTGAGATCATATTTACAGATTCTGCCACCCAAGGGGTGGGAATTACACAGAGTTTGCCTGTACACTAAGGTTCTTAGGGGCCATCTCAGAATTCTGCCTATCACATGTACATAGTCTAGCAGAATACAGTCTGTTTTCATTTTTAAAAAAATTTATCAGCAGCCCAAACCCTAATAGTATATTGCCCTAGATACATTATGTACCCTCACATTACAAAACAAGTAGATCATGTGTGCGTTTAATTAATTAATTAGTTAATTCATTAATTGCTGGCTTCTGAGCAATATGGGAGGTCTCCAAAGGGCTCAAATCAAACCAGACCAAATCAGTACATACTTATAAGCTGAAACCAGAGTAGGAGTGGTGAGCTGTAATAATCTGCCAAATGCAGGATTGTTCTTAAAACTTCAGACAACTTCTTCAAGGTAGGAAAACAATCTCAAATTCCTGGATTAATCCAGGGACACTGGAAGAGGCTAAAATAGTTCACGTGAGTAAATCCGTCTACCTTTCAGCAGAAGCAATCAAATCTTCTCTAGATCAGTGGTTCTTAACTGTTGGTGTATATCAGCATCACCTGAGACATTTTTTAAAAGAGATTGTTGCTTCCCATCCCCAGAATTTATGATTCAGGAAGCCTGGAATCACATGTAATAATTTGTATTTCAGTAAGTTTCCAAATGATAACGCTACTTTTGCATGGACCACAGTTTGTGAACCTATGTTCTAAATGAAGCCATCCTCAGATTTGACTCATATTTCAGTTTCCACAATTGCTATCAACCAGACACGAGTTATACTATCAAGTATTGCAAAACTCACAAGAAGGGAAGATGCCATCATTTAGAGTCAGCACAAACAACCATCTTGAAATTTAGACTTTTCCATCATTCAGATACTGGAATTATCAGACACAGAATATAAATAATTTTTTAAAACAGGATAGCATTATAAACATTAGTTACTAACATGGAATTATACAATGTAGACTTGAAAATGAACCAAATACAACTTTTCGGAATTTTAGAACAAAGTGTGTAGGGTAAATTTCTAAGGGCATACACAAAACCTAAGATTGTATATAACTACACAAACAGTATAGAAACCAACAGAATCTCAGTTAATTTTGTAAGAGAGAAAAAGGGATACATACTTTAAAAAGCAAGAAAAAACTGAAACAAAATGATGGCAAAAACTCTAACTAGTTGAGTAATACAAGTAAATGTGAATAAGTTACCCTGACTAGTTAAAAGACAGAATGTTAGAGTAAATAAGAAAAAAAAATCCAGGGGCGCCTGGGTGGCACAGCGGTTGAGCATCTGCCTTTGGCTCAGGGCGTGATCCCGGCGTTATGGGATCGAGCCCCACATCAGGCTCCTCCGCTATGAGCCTGCTTCTTCCTCTCCCACTCCCCCTGCTTGTGTTCCCTCTCTCGCTGGCTGTCTCTATCTCTGTCGAATAAATAAATAAAACCTTTAAAAAAAAAAATCCAACTGTGCTGAGGTATATGTGAAACATAAGGACAAGGAAGATTGAAGTCAAGCAGGGTTTCTCAACTTCAGACCTGTTGATATTTTGGGAAAGATGCTTCTTTTTTTTCACTGGAGGCTATTTTGTATACAGTAGGATGTTTAGCAGCCTCCCTGGTCTCTAACCAGTAGCATCCTCCCCCAGTTATGACAGAAAAAAAATTGTCTCCACACATTGCTCCATGTGCCCTGGGATGCAGAACCACTCCCAGTTGAGAACCACCAAACTAAAATCTTAGGAACAGTTAATAGCAGAATAACCGTTAGAAAGCTGGATAGCAGTATTAATTTTAAATGTGATAACCTTTTTTAAGATGTAAAACGTATTTTTAATATTAAAAATACATTAAATAATTATAAAAGATGCAGCCCACCTCAAAACTATCAGAATTCTAAAACTGTATGCACAGCTAAAATAGTCTTAAAATATATAAACCCCAAATTAAAATAATAGGGGAAATTGACTAGTCCTTCATCACTGTAGGATGTTTCAACATATATCTCAATTATTGATGACTCCAAAAGACAAAAACACTTGTATAGATAAAGAAAATTTGAAAAGGATATTTTAAAGGCCACATTCATTTAATACTAATATTATTAAAAATACTAAAAGTCGTATTAAAAATAGTACTATAAAATACTGCACGCTGCAGCTATAGAATACACATTTTTCTCAACCATATAGGAGATATTTACAAAAACTCACAAAGTGTATCATTCTGTAGTTCAAATTTAACAATTTTTTAAAAAAACATTTATTTATTTATTTTGGAGAGAGAGAGAGAGCATAAGCATGAGAGAGAGCATAAGCATGAGGGAGTGGGGAGAGGCACAGGGGAAAGGGAGAGAGAGAATCCTAAGCAGGCTCTCCGCTGAGCACAGAGCCTGACTCAGGGCTCAGTCTCACAATCCTGAGATCATGACCTGGGCCGAAACCAAAATTCGGTTGCTTAACCAAGAGTGTTAACGAGGTACTCCTCAAATTTAACAAATTTTAAAGAGTTGACATCATATATATTATGTATTCTGATAATAATTGTAATTTTAAAATCATTAAAGAAAATATTAACAGATCTGCCATACATTTGGAACTGTTTAAAAATTTGTTTAGTTTTAAATTTTATTTTAGAGAGAGAGAGAGCACACATGTGAGCGGGGTGGGGGCAGAGGGAGAGGGAGAATCTTAAGCAGACTCTGCATTGAGTGCAGAGCCTGACAAAGGGCTCGATATCATGACCCCCTGAGATCATGACCTGAGCCAAAATCAGGAGTCACTCAACTGACTGAGCCATTCATGTGCTCCTAAAAAAATCTTCTATAGAGAGTCAAAGAAGATAGCATGCTGAATTCTGCAAATAGATAATAATTAAAATACCATGTAACAAAACATGAAAACAACATTCACTGATATAAACAGTGCTTGAGTGTTAAATTTGAAGACTTAACTTGAAACACGTATGGTCACTTCTCTTGCTTTCTTTAGAGAACTAGGCCTGCATCTGTGTTGAGTTAACTGTATCTGTTATATTAAATACCAGTGGTTAAGCAACAAACAAATAAATATACTTATGGAACACAGCAAAATTTGAAATGTGTAGTCTTAAATGCTGATAGTAGATAAAAACTGATTAGATGTTTCAAGTATTCAACTTAAAAAGAATAATAGTTTAAACCTAAGGAATATAGAATGTAGATAAGATGAAAAAGTAAAAGTTAAAGCAATACAAAGCAAATATATAGAATATAGGCTCACTGAACCCAAAAGTTGGTTCTTTGAAAAACTAATACAATGGATACTGATACAGTGACATTGACCAGGAACAAAAGGAGAAAAGATACAACTATATAGTATTAAGAATAATGGGGCATATTATATATCCAGGGGAGAAAAATGAGATAATCAAAATACTATGAGTAAATTCATTCCAACACATTTGAAAACGTAAATGAAATGGGAAGTTTGTAAAAAAAATATAATTTACTAAAACCATATTGGGAATACATAGAAAGTCGAAAGTCTTTGAATCAATATTTAAAAATCTTCTTACAAGGAAAATATATTCTTGATGTTTTCACAGGCAAGTTTTACTAAACTTGCAAGAAACTGGTATCTCAAACCTTGTAGAAATTCTTCTAGAC
This sequence comes from Ailuropoda melanoleuca, assembly GCF_002007445.2. Classification (NCBI taxonomy): domain Eukaryota; kingdom Metazoa; phylum Chordata; class Mammalia; order Carnivora; family Ursidae; genus Ailuropoda; species Ailuropoda melanoleuca. The sequence continues at coordinate 30,953,815 of NC_048238.1, forward strand.
AATAGAAAAAGAGACAACGTACTCTAATTTGTTTTATGAAGTCAGAAATTTTTATTATAAAATCAGACAATGAGAGTATGAGAAAGATAAATTATAGGCCAATCTCTTATGACTATAGATGCAGTAATCCTTAATGAATTAAATTATGTATATATTAATATAATGTATATTACATATATAATATAAATATATTAATAAATCATGACCAAATTGGGCGTATCCTAGTATTGCAAGATTTGCCTAATGTAAGAAAATCTAAAATACCTTTGTGTTTCATCTCCCACATTTACAAATTAAAGAGAATAATGATATCATTTCCATAGATGCAGAAGAAAAGCATTTGGTAAAATTCCAAAACCATTCATGGTAAAACTCTTAAACAGGAATAAAAGATATATCCCTTAAATTGTTAAAATTTTCTATCATGAATCTGGAAGAGACATTATCATGGATACTGGAACATAAATTAATTCCCTTTAAATAAAAAATAATAGGCAAGGACGCCTATTATCACTGCCTCTCTAACACATTTTCCTGGAAAACGTAGTCCAGGCATGAAGTTAAGAGAAATAAAATACGTAAGGATAGGAAAATAAGCACTGCCATTATCTGTATATTAGATGCTTTTACATATAGGAAATTGAGAGAATCTACGGGTAAAATTTTAAAGCTGTGAAGGTCATTTATCAAAATAGACACATGATAAGTTCACTATTTAAAATACATAGCACTGGGGCACCTGGGTGGCTCAATTGGTTAAGCGTCTGACTCTTGATCTCAGCTCAGGTCTTGATCCCAGTGTCATGAGATCAAGCCTCGCGTTGGTCTCTGCACTCAGTGCGGAGTCTGCTTGGGACTCTGTCTCCCTCTCCCTCTGCCCTTCCTCCCACATTCCCCCCTCCCTGTCTCTCTCAAATAAATAAATAAATCTTTAGGGGGGGAAAAAAAAAGATAAAGAATAGCCAAGCCATTCCTGAAGAAGGATACTATTAAGAAGGGCTTGCCTTACCAAAATATCAAGACTAAACCACTATGGTAGTGGTGTAGTGATAGATAAAATGACCAAAGGAATAGAATAAAGAGAGTTGCAGAAAGCCCGCATATGAATGGGTAGTGAATATTTGACAAAAATGGTATTGTAGATCTTTGGAGAAAACAGGTTACTAGCCAGTCAATGGCACTGGAACAATTGATTATCTGTGTGGGATATTTCGAAGTGGATTCCTATTTCACATAACACACAAAGATCCATTACAAATGGATTAAAGTCTTAAATGTGAATGGAAACAATTTAAAAAATATTCTGGGAAACAACTTTAACATCTATGGGCAGAGAATTTCTTTTTTTTTTTTTTTTTTTTTTTTTTCCCCAGTTTGTTTCCCATAGTCCATAGTCTCTCATGTTGGGCAGAGAATTTCTTAAACAAGTCTTAAAATCATGCTAACAAAAAAATTAATGACTGATAAAAATTAGTTAGAAAAATATCAAATCACTCAACAGAAATGTTGACCAAACACTCCAATACATACTTCACAGAAGAGGATTCATAAGTGGATAATGAACATCTGAAAGCATATAATTGACCTTTTTGTAAATTTGGAAATGAAAATTAGAGACTACAATAAGATAAGCGTTTGCCTGTCATAGGTAGGCAAACGTGAAGAAGTCTGGTCCTAATTACAGTGTCAGTGAGTTAGGACCACAGTGGATAGTAATATGCAAAGTGTAATATCTGCATATTTTACAGCCTGAGCATTCCACTTCACAGTATATGCGAGAAAAACTCTTGCATGTGTGAACTATAAGTTATGTTTGAAATTATTTCATAGTAGCATTATTCAGAACAACAAAACGTGGGGACTGGACAAATGTCCTGTGACAGGTAAAAAGGATCATAATTTGTGATTTATGTGTCCATGAATATAGCTATAGCTGTGAAGTGGATGAACTTCAGCTAATGAGACAACCATGTTAGAGATCTTAGAAACAAAATATGGAGATATAATTTTTTTTGAAAGTCAAGCAAGACTGTGTACATTGATATCTTTTACATAAAACAACAAAAAAGGAAGGCCAAACTAATTTTTATTCAGAAATATACACCCATCTATAAAGACGTAGATCTAAAGAGTGGCTAGTTGACATGTTAAAATTATAGAAAATGTGAGGATTTGTGCACCAGTGTGAATTGCCTTTAAGCATTATTTTCATCAACTTTTAGATCTCGTAGCTACCTCAGAGCTTCTCTAGTTCAAGCTCTTGTTTTACGGTTAAGCATTCTGAGATCCAGCTAGAAAAGTTCCACGTGTGATGTGATGGTTCAAAATAAATGGATATTATAAGTTCTGGAGACCAGAGCAACCTCTAGTTTCTAATGTTTGGCCTGCAATATATGATGAGTGCTTACTTACAGTTTAGAGCTTGCTCTGAATGCCATCTGGTGACAAGAGTGTAGTTGGTCGACGTTAACTGGACAACTTTGAGATTCCCAGTTTTTTTAAGACCCTATCTCATAAGGAGACACTAGTCCTGTTGCTTAAACAGAAAATAGAAGTGGCTTGAATTATATTGTGCTAAAAAGTATTTTTTTATCAAGAAACATCATTTAATATATGGATTAATGTTTTACTCTTTCAACTTTTGAATGAATTTGTAAAGGTATCAGTTTAAAAATGATCGTGAGTCAAAAGTTGAATCTTGAAAAATACGGTATAATGAAAGGAACATGTAACAGGGACTGTAGACATGATATAACCCAGTCTCCTCATTGTATGCACAATAAGATCAACAGCATTAATGACTTACCCAATGACACTTAGCTAACTAACAACAGAATTGGATTCAAACCTGATTTATAAATTACATTTTTAATTTTTTATGCAATGAACCATATCAGTTTAAGTAATTGAAGTTGAGAACTTTCTTTACTTTTTTTTAGTTAATTAGCTGGATGATCTTCATTGTAATTAGCATACTAGGGAAATATGATTCCCATTTGATAACACTTGATATTTGTTATAGGAGCCTACCTATATAATAAAATTTTAGAAGTAATATGGCTAAATATTTACTGACCGCTAAAAGTTATCAAGTGTTAGATTTAAAAGTGAATACTACATACTGTGATATTAGAAATCATGAACATTTTAGATTGGTTAAATAAATTATAGGTATATAATGAAATATGTGAACATTAAGTGGAATTTTTTAGTAGTATTGATTAGAAACTATTCATGACATATGTATACAAGTGCTTTATAGTATCCACATTAAAATTATTTTGTGTATATGCATCTGTTAGTATTACATTTAGGCTTTAGCTGTCAAATTGGTTAGTTTTGGTAAATTTTTATAAGGATATATTCAAGGACAATACTGTTTATATCATGACTGTCGATAAAAACACATTGTATTTAGTCAAGTGTTTTAATCCTCTTTTTTAATTCATAGAGGTTGGAAGGAAGTTTGGATCATCTTTTTTTTTTTTTTTTAAAGACTTTATTTATTTATTCAACAGAGATAGAGACAGCCAGCGAGAGAGGGAACACAAGCAGGGGGAGTGGGAGAGGAAGAAGCAGGCTCATAGCGGAGGAGCCTGATGTGGGGCTCGATCCCATAACGCCGGGATCACGCCCTGAGCCGAAGGCAGACCCTTAACCGCTGTGCCACCCAGGCGCCCCAGAAGTTTGGATCATCTTAACCGGTCAAATTAATATATTATCAATCTTATTGTGACCAGAAAATAAGAGGTGATACAAAAATATCTTTAATAATTGGGCATATTACTGCAAATATTTCTTGTTTAGTTTTTCTAATGATTTGAAAACCAGAGAAAGACACATTTAAATTCAATTATTTGCATGTATTTTGAGCTATTTTTTTTTAATCTTAAACAGAGATTCAACATTAAATGTCCAGATTCCCACAGCAAGACTTTTTGATGGTGACGAGGTTCATCCTCTTTCTGTGACGTTTCCAAAGGGCAGAATCATCACAGGCTCTCCCAGTGGAAAGAATGCGGAGCTCACCTGCCTCCTCAGCTTCAGATCATCTAAACCCGTGTCATTTTTCACTGATATTCTTTTCTGTGATAACAGAAATAAGTGGTAAGATACTCCTTTGTATCTGACAGCAAAGAATAATAAGTTAATGTTTTACACTTTTGTAAAATGTTAAAAGGAGAGACCTCTAAAATAATGACTTTGGACATAAAGTTCTACATTAACCTTCCAAATGTAGCACTGCTCCCATGTGAAAAGGCTTGACAGTGGTTACCAGCATGCACTGCAGCCAGGCTATGTGGGTTTGAATTCTGGCTCTGTTAAAACTCTGGTGAAGTTATTTGATCTTCAGAGAGTCTCTCCGTTTTCTCATCTCTAAAATGGGGTAATAGTAGAACCTATCTCCTCTGTAATCATGGAAATTCCCCGAGTTAGTAGTTACTGAGTAACTGGACAGGAACTGGCACAAAGGAAATGCTAAATAAGTATAAAATGAAAATGAGAAATATCAGCATAACGAGTTTCCGAACAATATGATTTTGTTACGTGTTGCTTTAACAGACTCAGGGAAATTCAAATACACCTTGGTAAAACATGTTTCTGGATTTCTTGCCTCGTAGGATCAGAAATTCTGCTTTTAGGTTACACCCTAAGATGATTTGATTCCCCAAGTTATAAGAGGCTAATGCGTATAGCAATGAAGCTTGTTATAAATGTTTCTAGTGAGAGGTAGCATTACAGGGAATTGTACACTGAAGATGAGTGTCAGTGTATGTATTCAGTGTGATCATTTATTAACTTGTAGTGGGGGTTATTACTGTTTGGTATATTCATAGTCAAAGGTTTGATTTATGTGTTAGGAATTAGAAGGGGAGACAGATGCTACTGGAATGTTGCATCCAGAGCAGAATGTGGCATATCTAGAACGCAGCTCATGGAGTTTCGTGTCTCTCGCATATGTAGGTGGATAAAATCATCTAAGTTATACCACTCAGATTCCCCTTTTCCTCTTCTGATGCTAACGGTCTGTCTTTTGTTGACATTTAAAAACAAATTTTTAATGGTTTTGCTTTAGGCTCCTATCAAGCACTGAACTCCGTGCCTCTGTCCTGGGAGACAGTCTGTCAGTCTGTCTTTTTGTACATTACCGACCTTGTTCATAAAAGTTTAACTTTTATTCACACTTTGCCCAAAGCACTATGTAAGGTGGACCGTTGACCTCACCAATAAAAATCATGAATAATTTGTCCATGAATGTCTTAAAGCTAATTTAGCCTCAGACCACATTAATAGGGCGAGGAAGGAAATTCACTCAATACTGAGTGGACAAGATTGCTTCTGGGACGAGAGTACAAGTGCCTCTAACAGGGGCATGAACAGACTTCACTGTGCCAGTGATGACTTCTGGTCAGCATACAGGACCGTAAGGAGACCTGAAAACAGTCTCTAGAAGGAGGGGCGTGCTATATTTGATCTTTTTTTTTTTCTTTTCTTGTTGTGTGTTTCCTTTTAGTCTTGAGACTGGCTTCTCTTACCTGGATTTCCCCACCCTTCTTACCTTACTTTCTACTAAGCTCCGTTTCAACCTTCAGCAAGTTTGGGATAAATAGAACTTTTAGAAGTAATTTAGAAACTTTCAAAACCATAGATGGGCTACAAAAGCCTTTCCCCTGCACCCAGATGATCAAGAATCATAAGCACTCCGTGGAACCTTAATACTGGCAAATCCCTTTCCTGATGCATTCATTGTTAACTCCTTATCTGGTTTCCCATAGTGCATATGACTAGGTCTTCTGTCTCTTCTCAGCTCCACAGCTGTCTTTACCTTTTCTTTCTGTAGACTTCCCACCTTTGATCTCATTAAGATAAATGAGGTCTTCCACCAAGAAATTCCTCAAGAGTTTCTTTCTCACCTTTGGAATACATTTTATTCTTTTATTTATTTTCATCTATTATATTTATTGTGGGTAATCCATGTGTGCCCTACCCAGTCTTTTGGGTAAGAAAAGATGAATTAGAAAGCGGCCCTTCCTTGATGGAGGCCAGTGTAGTATAGGTAGACTTTAAACAAGTGTTTTTTATATACTGTTTGGTGCCAAGAAGTGACACAGAAGGAAGTGCAATAGGAGCAGCTAATAATGTTTTGGGCAGTGGGGAAATCAAAGATGGCTACATATGGCTATGTAGGTTCCTGAGTAAAACCTCAAAGGACGAATTGCACTTGTCAGTGTTCATCCTAAATTGAATCCTTTTTTTTTCATTTTTCTTTTTTGCTTCCTATTGGTCCGTATTGGAGCACATGGGTTCAGTGCAAAATAAAACACTCACTCCTTCATGCTTTGCTTTCTTTTACTCATGTAAGACCATTTAATATTGGTTCTCCTTGGGGCCTAACATGAACGCGTTCTTATTTTGTTTCCTTCTTTAGACTTTGTCACATTTGGATTGGCTCAGCTGCCCCAAGAGCTATAAATTATAGCCACTGTTATTCCTGCTAACATGCCTGCTGCCACTAATAACGGCCCCCTCCACACTCGTGTGCCTTCAGTTCGGAGGTTGCACACCTGACTTGCCTTTTCTCTGAATTCCCCACAAAATCTGGGGATGGAGGCTGTATGTCTATGGGAGGGATGGTGATGTGGTCAAAGAGTATTACAAGTGTATAAACAAAAAAAAAGAAAATGTGCTAGGTATGGAAGCTGAAACAGCCTTGTATTTGGGGGGATATTTTTGGTGTTTCTGGTTTGATGGATATTGACAAGGCAGAACTGAGAGATGAAGCTGAAAGAACAGCCGGAGCAGACTGCGGGGCTTGCGTGCTCTGCTCTGGTACCCGTGAGTGAGACACAGGAGAGCTAGGAGTGGTGATGTTATGGAAATCAATGCTTGGATACATAAGGAAGCATGAGGTCAACGGCTATTAATTAACACAGATCAAAGAATGTGTAGTAACATATTTCATTGCTGCTTTACGAATCCACTTCTCTTCTAGGTTAACTTAATATCTTCGGTATGTACTAATCAATTCAACCGTTTTCTTCTTGACTTTCCTTACTTTTGCTTTTGGCGTATCAGGTACCAATGTAAGGGTATATGGAGGGGAGGAGGAGAGAGAGGGAGAGAGAGAATGTGTGTGTGTGTGTGTGTGTGTGTGTGTGTGTGTGTGTGTGTTATATAATATATATATAAATTAGTTTCTGTGTTGCCTTTATGCACCAAGGAGTATAGTTTACAATTATATTAAGTACATATATAGGTCTTAAATAAGTTATACTCCTTAGAATTAGGGTATAGATAAAGACATATCACTTGACTAGAATAACAGGAATTCCCTTACATAGGTATAAGATTTATGGAGAGCATCCTAAGAAGTAATCTACCTTGAAGAGAAAGTGTTACGTGATTATTGATGAAATTAGTGAATGTCTAAAATGTCTGCAGGTGGCCCCTAATCAATAAATCACCAATATAAAATAATTAAGGAGAAGATACAGTTTGGGAAATCATAATAGGTATATAGTTACCTCTGCTTTAGGTGATAAAGATTTCAATTGGAGCTGGGAAATAAGAATGTCCAGATGTTTGATTCAGTGCAGCCCGGAGTCAAGGGTGGCCCTGAACAATCAAAGCAAGATTCTGATTCAGTCACCCAAATATTTTTAACACTATTGTCAGTTAGCAATCTGACATTGTGAGTAATGATTGAGACATTCATTCATTCATTCATTCATTCCTTTCTTTATTCAACAAGTATTTATTGAATGTTCACCATGTACTGGACACGTTCCAGACACCATTCTAAGCACTAGGGGTTATCTCAGGGATCAGAACATGATCCCTTCCCTGTGGAGCTTAGAGTCCAGCAAGGGGGAAAGAGACAATAATAAAGGGAAGATCTGCTATGTGATCATTGATGGAGCCTATAGGAAAAAGTAAAAGAGCAGGGTAAGGTCCTGGGGAGTACCAGAGAGGGATTGACTAGGTCACAGTAAAATATAGGGTGGATAAGGCATGTTTCCCTTAAGAGGATGGGATCTGAGAGCTGTGAAACAGAACGTCGAGTTAATATCTGGGAATATCCTTTCAGACTAAGGGAATAGCTGATGCAAGGTCATCAAGGTGGATGCTTACAAAGAGGCCTGTGCAGCCTAAGTAGAATGAGCCAAGGGAGGAATTTAGGAGAAGGTATTGGAGAGGTAACAGTAGTACCGGGCCCAGTGGGGCCTTTGAGGTTATTGTATGAATTTGGACTTTCGCCTTGAATGACATGAGGACCCATTGCTTGGTTCTGAGTCAGTGAAAAAAGGTAGTGGCCATGACTTTTGAGCGGTAATGAGGTCAGCCAGTCATTTCCTACCATCAAAATCTCATGCTTCCAAAATTATCCCTTTTTTCATGAAAAGCCTTCTTGGTTCTCAAGTAGATTTTTTCTCATCCATGCATTCTGTCATTCATTCAGTATTTACAAAGTGCTAATAATAAGCCTGTTTTTTTTCTGGCACTGAGGTCAGAACAAAGCTCCTGGCCTCATGGAGCTTCCATTGTAATGGAGGAGACAAAAACTGATAAATAATACTATGTCACAAACTAACAAGGAAATTATATGAGTGTAATGAGGTAGAAAGTAAGGGATACCTACACGTATCAGACAGATAAAACACTTCTGAGGATGTGATATTTGAGCAGATGGTGATTATGAGAATTTAATGAGAAAATACTTATAAAGTTCTTAGAACAGTCCCTGTGTCGGCCTGTTGCAATAACTGAATAAATGTTCTAGAATTGGCATTAGTTTTAAAATCAGTATTTTAGATCTCCAGGATGATCCCAGTGGCTACTATAGATCCAGGGGCTCTCTTGAGAGTGATTAGATCCACCCAGGGGTGAGGGGAGAAGGGACAGGGGCAGGACAGTTGTCATAAGGTTAAGGATTGTTTTGGAGAATCTCCAAATCATTTATATTGTGTTTCAGTATTGATGTTTATTTTTATGTTTAAAAATGTATCTGATCTGGGAATTCACACAGGGAACAAATTGATGAAGAGGTGCCAGAATGTTGTAATCCCTTATCTTGCACAATAGGTCGAGGAGAAGGGAACATTATCTTGAAGGAGCTTATAATTATGAGAATGAAGTCTTGCCACTTACTCTTGCTTTGTAAGTTCACTGTCTGGTACTTTACCTAGACCTTGCAAAGAATGAAAGTTATGGCTTTGGAGATTAATTTCATAGAAATCCTAAGGATGCCAAAGACAGCTTACTATTTTCGTATGAATAACTCCAAACATGGCATCTTTACTTTTGTAAAATCAAGAGTTGATTTCACCTGCATGTTTCAGGTGACCTGAAGGTTAACCTGAGTTAGTAGTGCCTCATTGTTAAAATAGCAAACACAAACTGAAGGTTCAAAATTAGGAATATGGTGTGTCAGAACTCTTGGGTACTCCATACATTTTTTTAAATCACATAAATATTTAACACATATCTATTATACTCAAAACTGATTATATCTTCCCTCGTTAGTACCCACATTTAATTTGAATAACGTTAGAGCAAAGGAAAAAAAGTTGCTTTATAAGAGAGTTAACATGAGTAATTGAAAATTAAAATTTAAGCCAAATGAAAGAAACCTAAATTCCTTATCTCCCAAATAGATATGGTGGTGCTTCCCCACCCCTTCCAGAGCAGTGCTGCTCATGACTGGAAACCAGAATCACCTGGGAAGGTTTTTGTTTTGTTTTGTTTTTTAAAGATTTTATTTATTTGTTTGAGAGAGCGATAGAGAAAGAGAGAGCGTGCGTGCGAGAGAAAGAGCAGGGGGAACTGAACTGCAGAGGGAGAAGCAGACTCCCCACTGAGCAGGGAGCCTGACACGGGGTTTGATCCTGGGACTCCTGGATTATGAACTGAGCTGAAGGCAGATGCTTCACTGAGCCACCGAGGTGCCCCTCAGATGGCAAGTTTTCAAAACTATGCATTGCCTCAGTCTAACCCAGAGACTATGAGGGCCACTGCAAATTTAGAAAGCTCCCCATGTGATTCTAATGGGAAGTCAAAGTTGAGAACCCTCACTGTAGAACCCCAGATCTCAATCTTGACCCCACATATGACTCACCCTGGGGGCTTGTTAACACAGATTCCGAGCCCCACCTCCAGAGTTCCTGAATTAGTAAGTCGTGGGTGGGGCGTGCACATTGGCATGTCTAACAGGTTCCCATTTGAGGCTGAGGTTGCTAGTCCAGACAGACACTGAGCTGGTGCAAAAGGCAGAACTTCAGATCTCACTGTGGATCTAAGGAACCAACATCTCTATGTTTAAAATATCCCCCAGGTGATTCATGTGGAGTAAAGTTCAGGAAGCACTGGACCTAAAAAGACTGAATAAGGAAAATGCTATCAGAGAGATTAAAGAGGGGAACACTTAAATATTTGGCAAGAAATGACATTAACACTAGAAAATGGTATTGCTGTGAGAATCTTTAAATACCCATCTTTCTTTTAGAGTAGTTTTGCTTTATTTTCTAATACATTATCTAACTTAATCTGTTTAAGAGATCTACGTTGGGAAGTATAATTCTGAATTTATAGCAGAGGAAATTGAAGTACTACTATTTCTCTTTTTGACTCTCAACCAGCTATCTTGTGAAAGAACCTAGATTTGAGATTAAATCTCATCTCTCTCACACAACTTTTCTTCCCTTTAACCTTTCAATCCTAGGATTTTATTGTTAAAACATGCTCAGTTTACTAAGAAAATTGAATACAATTATTTCTAAGTTTTGATGTATCATGTGGTTTATAATCTATTACGTGAATAAAAAGATCTTGATGTTTTAAGGCAAGTTGAACCACATGTTATGTTCTGAATGAGAGGCTGATTAGAAATGTACAGAAAGAATAGTACCAAACAGGCTGTGTGGTACATGAGGGTAAACTAACATCAAGACTGCTCATTAGCTGGCACACAGTGGTATATCCTTGCCAGGGAAATATGTGCCAAAGAAACATTTCTTTTCTGGTTGGGAACCTGCCACTGTCCTAGGTCATCACACTAGTGCCTCACCTGTCTCAAACACTCCTTTTGAACCTTGGACCCACTCAAGACTTAGTAATTTTTTTAAAAAAAGATTATTTATTTATTAGAGAGAGAGAGAGCGTAGGAGTGGGGGGAGGGGCAGAAGTTGAGGGAGAAGCTGACTCCCTGCTGAGCAGGGAGCCTGAAGGGGCTCCATCCCAGGACCCTTAGATAATGACCTGAGCTGAAGGCAGACACCTAACTGACTGAGCCACCCAGGCGCCCAAGAATTAGTAATTAAAGGGCTAATGCCTGTGGTAGCCAGAGTTCAAAGGATTCTGTATTAATTTCTTTTGGGTCAGTCTCACATAATCGATAGTGACTGTTGGCTAGGAATACTGAAAGCACTCACCAGCCCTGGGCTATTTGTGGCGAGTCCCCACAGACATTTCCCCTCTCAGAGCCAGTGTTGTGGCTGGACCGAGACCCTTGTGTTTGTTACTGTGATTGCAAGATGCACGCTGGCAACAACCATCAAGGAACTTCGGGGAAAAAAAAACAAACGTTTATTACATGTTTTTAAGGGTATAAGGCACGCTCGGGGCCACACAGTGAGGTTGCCAGTAGAAAAAGAGTGTGCAAGCCTGGGGTTGAGGGTGGGACACCTAGGGTTTCAGGGGTTCACTCTTTATTAGTGAATTTAAAATATAAGAGCAGAAATTAAAGTGAGGGCAGGGAAAAGCAAGCAGTCAGATGGTCAGTTACCGAGGTCAACCAGAGATCTCTAAACGGGTGGGGTGGCCTGGCTCTTTACCTAATTGTGTAGCTGGCAGTTTATTTCAGATGGATGTCTTTGAAGCGGATGCCTCTGCAATCAAAAGCCTAATGTCAGGCACTTACATTACAATCAGAAAAACGAACTGTCAGGTGCTTAGACTACATATTTATATGCACCTCCCTCTTAGATCGTAGCATTCGTCAGTATTCAAAGATAAATATTTTAATATCACCCTTTTACCATATGAAACATGATTTTTGTATCCAAAACACACAGTTAATACAGTTCTAATTCCATCAGGAGAAGTGGCCCCACACATTGGAGATTGGCTGATATTTAGAAGCTTCCGTGTCGTTAGCAGCAAAGCTGCCACTGAGGTGTCTGCTCTTGAATTTCTTGGCACACAAACTTCTGGGTCATGCCTGATTTAGTTGCTCACTCTAAAGCAATACAAATTTGTAGCTCTCCTAATCGTGAGCAAGATGTGGTTTTGCAAAATTCTCGATCTTTTCTGAAAAATAACTAGTCACAGTCACCTTTTGTTTTGCTGGTTTTAAGGTACAGGGTTCTGTAGGTTTTCTGACATTAAAACAAGTAAAATAAGGACGTGGAATATGTAGGCAAATTAATGCATTAATAGGAAGTTTAGATGATAAATTGTCATTTCTACCTTCTTCATTGATATGTGTTAGTTATTCCATTCTAAATTTAGAGATAAAGCCTCTGGTCTTAATAACAAATATACTGAACATTTCACTACGGAGGAAATATATTTCAAAATGTGCAGATCTTTTGTTTAAAACTGAGAATGTGCAGCTCTTAATTAAATCTCTTTCTACATATAGTCATATTTTATCAACCTTGTTATGGATTCAAAAACATTTTTGATGCATGATAAAACTTGTTATGTTACTTCTATTAAAATAATAGGGCATTGACAATCAGGTAAATTGAAATTATGTTATTTTTTAAAGCATTCAGTACAATAAGAAGGAAATGAGGAATAATGAAAGGTGATTCTAATTATTGTTTTACTCAGTGCATAATTTGATATTTGTATAGTGTGCACCTGGCAACGTTGGTTCTGTTTCTAGTATTTCTTAGCATGCCTCTTCCCCACACCTTACTGTTTTTGAAGGGGTGGGAACCCGCATCATATACAGGAGATTAAAGGAGAATGAATAAGACCCAGAGTCAAACACGTAGAGCATTAATGCGTTCAGGTTGGTAATGTGACCTTAGTAACTCTAATGTAAATTAGTATCTGCTTTGTATGTGACTTTCTGGGATATTTGGATATTTAAAATAAGCCTGTATTATATATAAATGGACATTTAAATATTTAACATAAGTCGATAAAGTGAGTCAAGAACCTTTATGGGACACTACCAGATAGCTAGAAGCAACTTTGGAGGTATTCAATACTCCCCTTATGTATTAAGAAGACCAGTTATTTAGGAAATGTTCATCATTCCGAGTCTCCATTCTCAGCACAAACCTGCTGCCTGTTGACAACGAGCCATCTAGAATTTTAGCGTCACGGCTGCTGAAATGCAGGCAATGGGAAATCTCAAGAATATTGCAATAATCATCTAATAGATCATAACTGAAGACAATGTTGGGATACTGCCCTGAAACATTATCTGTTATGTTTTGGGGGGCTGGGTTATACATCACACTGTGTATTTGTCCACCTTTCTTGTTGTTGTATGTAGGGATAGAATATGCAGTGAGGGGAGAGTAGAGTTCATAAGGGGCCATGCTTTGTTCTGATACAATCATCTTTTCCTTATTCCTTGACCTAGCCCTGTGGAAGGCTCTTTGTAATGGCACCTTCATTCTATGAAGAACATTATTTTCATGGTAGACTGTAGCACAGTCTAAATTATAAAGTAGAATGTTTTTGTATTTAACCAAGACATAGGATACCAATGTATTATAATAAACTCAACGGAAAAATTTCATAATTATGATTTGTTCATCATTCACTTATAGCAAAGTGGTAGTGCTTAAAATGTGTATAGAAATTTCAAAAGCCCAGAAACGTCCAATATAATATTTGCCATTATTTAATGGCAATATTTAAGTCATAGTGCTTTTTTTTTTTTTGAAGATTTTATTTATTTATTTGACAGAGAGAGAGGCAGTGAGAGAGGGAACACAAGCAGGGGGAGTGGGAGAGGGAGAAGCAGGCTTCCCGCTGAGCAGGGAGCCCGATGCGGGGCTTGATCCCAGAATGCTGGGATCATGACCTGAGCTGAAGGCAGACGCTTAACGACTCAGCCACCCAGGCGTCCCTAAGTCATAGTGCTTTTAACACAGGTTGCAGAAAGAAAAGTTAGCCACAGTCCTTTTTCCTTCTCTTTACCCCCAGTGATGGTTGGAGAGTCTCTGCCCTGTTTAGAGACTTTTCATTTTAGAGGAAATTCCAATGTCTTGCCCTTTGTGTCTCCCTTACTGGTTATGAGCCCCTGACTGATTGCTGGTCTTCACAGAGCTCCTAGAAGTTGGATCCCCATGCAGTTGGTTGCCACTTTGGGACCTCTTGGTAGGGTCCTCTCCGTCTCTCTTTCCTCAGACCCTGTCTGGCTACTCAGCCCTTCACCTATTTGTAAATATGAATTGATTAATCAAGAAAATACCTTAACAGGATTATAATATTTGACTGCTATTACAATATTTGATTGCTTTATGCATAGAAAATCAGACATTTAAATAGCAAAAAGGAAAGCATGCTTATTATAACAACTCAAAACAATGCAAAAGTTGAAAATACCACTGATAGTTAGCTTCTCCAGCTTTAATCCCACATACATGATCACATATTGTATTAAAAATGCAGTATCTTTTCATATATTACCTTTAGTTATACAGATACATGCAACTCTCCATGTGTATGTATGGGTAAATGTGTGTACATTGATAGAGACATAGATAAAAGTTGTTTTTAAGATAATATTGTGCCTAATTAGTCTGTGGGTTTTTTCCTGCATATGTCACACAACAGAATGAAGTGGTAAGGTAGTCTGGGGCTTGTGGGCTAGCTCTACCATCATTAATGTACAGCTTCTGAAGTCTGCTGCTGTTATCTCTAGACTAATGGAATGGAATGCAGGCAGTACAGGCCAGACATTTTAAGGAGATGAACTAGAACATGAACCCATCACCTTTGCCAGTATGTCCTGTGGGCTCGCCTAGGTGCAAGTGTGTGTACCTGCATGGCTGTGTGTCCTGTTCACCCTTGGGAGGGGAATTCTGTTTCTGTAAACAAGAGGATAGATCCTGGGCAATAGCAGACTCCAACCCAAGTAGGAACAGCTCTTTATAGTACTTCCAGTATTTTATTAAATTTTACAACATATAAACCTTTTTTGGTGTTCTAATTGCATTTCATATAGTCGAGCCTTTCGGGCAACTGCAGATTTGGCCTTCTCCACCGGAAGTTCTGCAAGACCCAAAAGGCCCTGACACTGGTGCCCAGTTTCCACCAGTACGTTTGGTAGTTGTTTCAGTAAGAACTGTGTGGAAGGTGACATGACTGTACATGCTAGCCCCATCTTTCGGAAATTTTCCTTTTGATGCTCAGATATGTTTATCCTTTTGTATTTGTATTGAATCCTTGGATTTGTTTTTATTTTATTCTATTTTATTTTATTTATTTTATTTTTTAAAAGATTTATTTATTTGAGAGAGACGGGGGAGAGAGCCGGTGTGGGGGGCAGAGGGAAGGAGAGAGAGAGAATCTCCAGCAGACTCTCTGCTGAGCACGGAACCTGTCAGGCTTGATCCCAGGACCCTGACAACATGACCTGAGCTGAAATCAAGAGTCAGCCCTTTAACTTACTGAGCCACCCAGGTGCCCCCTTGGATTTGATTTTAAACCTATCCTGATTTCCATGTTTGTCCGTTCTGCATTTTACATCCCTCCAAACAAGTATATTGGTATTATCGCCATATTATTAATTAAGAGGAGGTTTGTTCACATACTTTGTGGTATGGCATATTGGGTTTTTCTCTGTTGACTACTAAAGGTTGCTTCCTACTGTCATTGCTGATTATAATCTTGATTTGGAGATAATGTGGGGAGATGTTTGTGCTAACATTCCCAATTTCTAAACACCAGTATCGATTCCACGTTTACAAAGAAACTTCCAATCCCTTCTAAATTTGTACTTAGTGCAAATGATATTTCCATGGTGAGAATTTTCAATTACCATGGTAGTATCAATTTGAGGGCATTTGGTTTACAAGTTACTTTTTTTTTTTTTTTAAGATTTTTTATTTATTTATTCGACAGAGATAGAGACAGCCAGCAAGAGAGGGAACACAAGCAGGGGGAGTGGGAGAGGAAGAAGCAGGCTCATAGCGGAGGAGCCTGATGTGGGGTTCGATCCCATAATGCCGGGATCACGCCCTGAGCCGAAGGCAGACGCTTAACCACTGTGCCACCCAGGCGCCCCATACAAGTTACTTTTTTGATTAATTGTTTAAAAAGGTTTTTTTTTCTTCATGAAATGACATAGATAAAACTATGTGAAATGAATTTGCGTATCTTAACAAATCATTGTGAACATTCTTTTATCTACCACTCTGTCCAGAAATAGAACATACTGATGCCCCCAGAGATCTCTTGTGTATTTCTTTCCCATCGCAACCTGGTTTAATTTCTGTGGCCATTAATTCTCTATAATTATTGCTCTCTCTAATTTTGAGCATTTCTCATTAGATAGGTGATATTCAAACCCATGCTTTATGTTTACAGAGGGTGTTACTAGAAATCAAAATTCATTTACTTCCCTCAAGTTAAAAGAAAGGCAGAACATGGTACAACTAATTGAAAATTTTTTTGTTTATAAATTTGAATTCAACTTAAAACTAACAATATTACTAGCATTTCTTATTCTAATTTGTTGATTAAATGTATTGAACTATCTTATTTTAATATTCTTAATTTTATGTAATTTTACTATTTAAATTTTTTGACCTCTACCTATAGCCTGAACACTTTCAGTATTACAACCAAATAGCAGCTGATAAAGTACCTTAATAATAGTGTTACAGTATTTCAGCAGGCTGTTTAAAGTTCATCAGTTAAATGCTTGGATTTTATTTAAAGATGAATATCATTATAATGAATCTTAGAGGATGTAGTCGTGCCCTTAGTTTCAAAATAAAATTATTGTCCACTTGCATTCAGTTGGTTCCCACTTGATGAAACCCTAACTTTAAATACCACACCATTGGTCATCAGGTATTCAAATGATACTTATTACAAAAGATGAGTGCTATGTGACATATGCAGTGAATTCATTCTAATGAATAAGAGCTGGGCTTCGGGAAAATTGACTAAGACGGACGTTTCACATTTATAGCCAGTAGAATTCTAACACGTGCCTCAAGACTCTGTGTTCTCCAAAGGGCTTCACGGATCTAGGGGCGATATGAAGCTCTTGACTGGTCAGTCTGCCTCTCACTTAGGCAGAGGTGCTTGAATTCACCGACATGTACCTCCTGTGTTGTGACTCACACCAAGAGTTTGGGGTTAGCAGTTCGTACACCTTGCTGTACTAGATGAACATCTCACCTGTTAGATTTTTCTGATTTAGAAACCAAAATAAAAGTGGGTTGTTTAGTATGGAGTACATGCAACTGCACCTCCTCGTGCCCCTTCAAGGTAGGATTTGCTGTCCAAACATGTGGAATGCAGCCAGCCGACCATTTCCATTTGTCAGCTCCTGCAGAACGTGTCCCACCTCCACTTGGCCTAAGGTTACACTCCATCAGGCAAGCAGCCTGCGTTCCCTGACTGGCTCAGGCAAGTTTAGGGGGGCAGACATTGTAGCCCGATGCCAGAAGCTCTGGCTGTTCTACATCATCCTGTTCTCCACACCTTGCAGCCCATCTTGTTGCTCTTATTCTCCAATCTGCTCCCTCCCTCTTTCTTACATAGGTATTGATTCTAATAAACTTCTTAAACCCCAGACTGTCTTCTTCCAATAAACCCAACCTATGATAATTTGAGGTTAAGTATACTTGTGGTTTCCCTGATGAGGGCTGTGAAGTAGTCTTTTCTGTTAGCTCAAATGGATCTTGAATAAGGATGTCAGTCACTCCGTCCGTCCGTCCATCCATCCATCTATCCGCCCATGTATGTAGTCACAACTTCCACGTATCTTTTATGTGCTGTATACTGGCCTTTGCCTGTAAGGAACTAGATGAAAGAGAGAAGATATGTGTGTGTTGGGTGACTGTGCAAATACAAAGATTAGAAATGGAAAGACCAATAAATAAGCTATCCCAGACTGATGCTGTGAAGTAGTACAGAGCTACAGTATGGTAGTAAAGTGGGGAATGGGAAAGAGTGATTTTGATTGACTTGATATTAAGGACATGGTGACTGATGGCAGTGTCTGACAAACCTTTGAAATGAAAGAAAATTTATAAGCAGCATATATGAATGTGAATTAGATGCAAATTAAATCAATTTTTGTAGCTTGCTGTAGTTTGTTTTGTGTAACTGAATATTTCTTCACTTTTTAAAAAAGATTTTATTTATTTATTTGAGAAAGAGAAAGAGAGAGAGCATGAGTTCGGGGGAGGGACAGAGATAAAGTGAGAAGCAGACTGCCCACTGAACAGGGAGCCTGATGTGGGCCTCAATCCCAGGACCCAGAGATCATGACCTGAGCCAAAGGCAGATGCTTAACCGAAAGAACCACCCAGGTGCCCCTTCTTTACTTTTGTTAACCAAATATCCTGTATGTTACTAATCTCCCAAATATAGCCTTTGTAGTTGTTAGTAGAACTCCCAAACTTAACAGTAAATTTACTGAAATGGCCACACAAATTTATTATGTTTTATACTTTTTTGGTTTGTTTCTTTTATACTTTCTTTGATGCCTCCCTTTCCCCTAATCTCATACTCTGTTGTTCTCTTGAAAACTGTTTACCTCAGGGTTACTGTGTTTTAAGGGTTTTCTTTTCTAATTTCCAAATCCAGTAGCAAATGTTTGCCTTTTGATTTTAACAACGTATTCCCTATAACTGTGAGAATCAGTCTCCGAGTGCATTTTGTAGCCAGCACATGGGTGTTTGTAGGTAATGGAATCTGATCTTTTCCAGGGTCTTGCTGGACGAGTGTTTTCCTATTACTATTAGATAAGTCTGCATAAAGAAGGAGCAGTGACAGGAAGTTGAATTCATTTATTCCATGCTAAAATGAAAAAGGTAGTTCAGGATTCTACTTTAGGGTTTGCTGATACCTGTCTTTCAAACACTCCAAATGATCTTTATCACAGTCTTACATAAACGCATGGGGTACTAGTGTGGCCTCTTCAAGCTGAAGAGCAGTAGTTTTATTCGTTTCAAGTACTGCATTTACTAGACCCTCTACATGAGAGTACTTACACTTTACTCTGGTATTTGTTTTTGAGAAAACATATTACCAAGTTACTCCAAATTCAGTAACACTTTAAAGTAAAATTTATTTTTATTAACTATTAGAGCACATACTGAAATCTGTAGGTTCATTTATTAAAATCTGCGTTAGGCAAATTACTTTTCAGTGAATGTCTGCCCTGTGCTGCTTTGTAAGAGTCTGTGGCTGGCAGATCGGGAACGATTCTTATAAATTATTGAAACCTCTTGGTAGATTTAGTGTTCTACGTCTGCTATTGATATTGGAAAGGTAACTTTGCATGAATTTCAGTTATCTCTTTTTGGAAAGGAATAAAATAATACACAATTCAAATAAACCTTTTCTCTTTTCCAATCACTGAACTTATATTCAATGGGGATATTCTGAAAGATGTAATCTAACTTTGGGATATTAATGAGGTGAGAGTGTTTTATGCTGTGCAGATCTCCCTCAAGTTACGATGAGGTTATGCCCCCAATAAACCCACAATAAATTGAAAATATTGTAAGTTGAAAATGCATTTAATACACCTACTCTGCCAAACATCATAGCTTAGCCTAGCCCACCTTAAATGTGCTTAGAACACTTACATCAGCCTATAGTTAGGCAAAGTCATCTAACACAACACCTATTTTATTATAAAGTATTGAATATCTCATGTAATTCATTGAATGCTGTACTAAAAGTGGAAAACATAATGGTTCTAGGTATATTGTCCCACATGTCAGTAGCCTGAGAAAGATAGAAATTCAGAATTTGAAGTATGGTTTCTACTGAATGTGTATTGCTTTCACATCATTCTAAATCTAAAAATCACAAGTTAAACCATCTAAGTCAGGGACCAGCTGTACTTGATACATGGTAATTCCTGGTTAATTTACTTTTCCCTTCCCTTCGGAACCACCTCTCTTTTGCCAGGAGTCCCCAGCTGACTTCACCCTCTGCAACCATATTCTCTCTGAAAGTGATGCCAGACCATCACCTGGTTTCCCAAGCCCTTGAGGTCATTTCATCATATCCTAGTTGCTCTCTAATAAGTGTTCCCTTGCTTAGGTGTTAATCTTTAATCTTTAAAATACTAATTTCTAATCAGCAAATATTCTGGATGGCATTGCTCTAACCAATAATAATACATATTTCATGGTGGGATTTTAGGCCTTTGGCCAGGTAGTTAGGGAAATGATTTTTCACAAGGAATTCTATTAGAGGAAGTGCCATCATGACACAGAGCTGATGGCTTCCAACTCTAACTCTCATCTTAGTCTGTGTTATTGTTTATAAAAAAAATCTCTTCCTTAGAATTTGATTCTATATGTTTCAGTTTATGAATTCTTATTTTTTGTTAGGTTCATTAAAAATACATATGTATCCTGAAATCTTCTAAGAGGGAAAATGAAACTAACCTGTAAAAACTACCTAGTTTGTGTTTTAGCTAGATCATGGTTGTCTTCTAAGTACAGTGCACTGCAGCATTCTAGAAATAATTTAACGATGGGTGCCTGGGTGGCTCAGTCAGTCAAGCATCCGACTCTTGATTTTGGCTCAGGTTGTGATCTCAGGGTTGTGGGATTGAGCCCCGTGATGGGCTTGGCTCTCAGACTCTTTACCTCTGACTTTCCACCCCCCCCCCCCCCCCCCCGGCCCCGGCCGCTTATAGCGCCCTCTCTCTCTCTCTCTCAAATAAATAAATAAATCTTTAAAACAAACAAACAAAGAATTTAATGAAGGTAAGCTTTTTGTTTTGTATGAGTTCATGTTATCATGGAGAGGGTTTTAGTGTTTGGTTCCATCAAGTTGCAAATCATGACCCATATATTATATATAACAGCTATAGCTTTGGCTCTTAATCTTTTTGGAATTAACCGTTAAGTATATAATGATGCAAGCAGCAGAACAGCTAATGATTCACCCAACTTCGAAATAATTTTTCAACTCAGCTTTATGAGGCATTATTGTATTAATCACATTATAGAGCATGCGGCCATATTTAGCAGTTCTACTTTTGGGGGGGGTGAAGGTAGTGCCCTTTACTGTGTTAATTTGTATTTCTTTATGATTAAAGTGTAAATTTTTCCTGAATATTTTTGAAATATAATAAATTTGTATACCTTCATAAAAACAAATAGACACATTGTTTATACATTAATGGTATACATATCTATGCATAGATATAAAAGGTGGTAAATGTTGGTGGTACATTTCCTCACAATTCTTTCCTGGAGACCCATCAACTGTGTTAACCACTATATATTTTCCCATAAGAACACTGAAGTAAGAATAGGGGCGCCTGGGTGGCACAGCGGTTAAGCGTCTGCCTTCGGCTCGGGGCGTGATCCCGGCGTTATGGGATCGAGCCCCACATCAGGCTCCTCTGCTATGAGCCTGCTTCTTCCTCTCCCACT
This sequence comes from Ailuropoda melanoleuca, assembly GCF_002007445.2. Classification (NCBI taxonomy): domain Eukaryota; kingdom Metazoa; phylum Chordata; class Mammalia; order Carnivora; family Ursidae; genus Ailuropoda; species Ailuropoda melanoleuca. Next base: position 30,975,429 of record NC_048238.1, read on the forward strand.
CCCCTTGCTTGTGCTCCCTCTCTCGCTGGCTGTCTCTATCTCTGTCGAATAAATAAATAAAATCTTTAAAAAAAAAAAAAGATTTAGAACACTGAAGTAAGAATAAAATGTTTGAAATACTATATTAATCAAAGATAATGATTTAAAATTGTGAGGATAGACCTAAAGAGGGATTTTACGATTTCAAAAATGGTTTGTATCAGTTATGGGATTATTTCCAGATTGGTGGGCAGACTAAAAATGAGATGATTCTTGTAAAAAGAATTGATATATATTTAAAATATTGCTAAGTGGACATATATTTCTAGACTTGATGAATATCCATGGATCTCTCATGTATCTAAAGAAGAATTATGTGCTTTTACCTTACTTTGCTGTGATACAAATCAGTGGACTACATTCATATGTGAAACACACTTCTGTGGTTTTATGCACATTAAGACAAAACCAAAAATATTTTTAAGCTCATGAAATCAGTTAATAGTGTATACTTCCTAGGATTATTAATGTTCATAAATAACAGTACCTTGATGGGCTGCAGATAACATATTGTGGATTATTGCAATGTTCAGAAGAGCAGTTATAATTTTATTTCTTTGCCCTCCAATCAAAGAAGGTTATTGAAAAGCAAATAAATGAGAATCACATTATCATCAAGAATCTTTTCATTCTGTTTTGATCTATTAAAAATAAATAAATAAAAATTCTGTAACTTTATTAATGAGTAACAAAATGATGTTTGATGTCGTCACCTGTGATAGAGAGATTCTTCTCTTTGGCAACATCATCAAAGACCTCGACTGCTATAAATATACATTCCGGTACCAAATTAAGTTCCATTGATTGGCCTAACTAACATAAAAGTACTAGCTATGGTAAGCATTGACTATTTAAATAAACATATCTACCCTTTTTGTGTGTAAATAAAGTTACATGTGAATTACACAACTTTGTAAAATATTAAGAACTACTGATAAGTACATCTTAAGATGGTATTCATGTGTATAAATTATATATTTTAAATGTTGGTATAAAAAATGAAGGCATCTGATGGATACTATCATAACCAAAAGACCAAACTTAGTATCACTAATAAGGAGGAACACTGACCTGCTGTGCTTCCTTGTGGGATGAAATGAGAACCGTGCCACAGCACGTATGAAGTTTTTTTGGTCAGAAATAAAACATTATCCAGTTTTGTGAGGACAATCAGGATACTTCTGACAACTAGCCTTGACTATTAAAAGTAATGTCAGTGCCATGAAGGACCACACAAGACTGGGAAATTGTCCTGATTTAAAGAAAGTAAATTCAGTCAGTGACCTCAGCTTGGACTTTGACTTTACTGGGACTCTTCAGTGTGGACTGTAAACTAGATAATATTCTTGTACTGATGTTAAATTTGATGGTAGTGATGATACGATTATGATGATATAGAATAATGTTCTTAGGGTATACAGGCTGAATATTTAGGGGTAAATTTAGGGGTACTCATACATTATAAGAAAATAAATTTTTAGGGGCACCTGGGTGGCTCAGTAGTTAAGCATCTGCCTTGGGCTCACGTCATGATCCCAGGGTCCTGCGATCGAGACCCGCATCGGGCTCCCTGCTCTGCTGGGAGCCTGCCTCTTCCTCTCCCATTCCCCCTGCTTGTGTTCTCTCTCTGTCTGGCTGTCTCTCTCTCTGTCAAATAAATAAAAATACTTAAAATACATACATAAAGAAAGAAATTTTTAATAGAAGAGAGAGAAATGAATGTGGCAAAATAGTAATTGCTAAACCAAGTGAAGGGTACATATGTGTTTATTTTACTAGTCTTTCAATTCCTCTGTGATTTTGGAAATATGTAAAGTAGAATGTTGAGGTAGAGGAAGAAAAATCATTAATGAGAAATTTCCGGTGAACCTGAAAATGACAAAGGATAAAAATAAATTTGCACACCATATTTGACTTTCCATATATTGTGGTATTTACTGATTGATTTATCATACTAAAATATTCATAGTTGTGCATGACAGTCATGTCTAAAATGGTGGGAGGTCTCTGGAGAGCCCCCAGAATGTTCCTTATCCTCTCATTTTGCATTGTCCCTTAGGGTACAGCAGTACCTTTTGTTTCCATACACAACTGCAGACCTTCCACCTCTGTCAGAATTTTCATGTGTCCAATAGGAGAATTTTTTTATGTCGATTTTATAAGTGTTGGTTATTGTTTACTTAGGAGAGCATCTGAAATAAAATATTTCTCCCTTACAATCCAGGAGAATATTTGTAGCTTCCAAAAAAGTTTTTTATTTAAACCAGCTTCTAATAGGAACTTACATAATTTAACATTATTAGAACAGCTAGAAGTATTAAAATGCATGCTGTTTAATGAACTAATTGATAAAAGATGTTTATAATCCCTTACATCCATCACTATTGCAACTTGGTAACTTTGAGGATATGTGCAGCAAGAGAGATCTGGAAGCTACCCATTCTCATGCAGTGGCCAAGAGCATAGCTTTGCTTCAGGTATATTGTACTTCAGTTTGGGCTCTCTATTTCCTAATTGTGTGACTTTAAACAATTGTTGAGTTTTTCTGGACCTTGCTCTTGTAACCAAAGTCTGAGAAAGTTAATAATATGTATCCTCAAAGACTGTTGAGAACACTTATGTAGATAAAATAATGCATTTTAGATGCCCAGCACAGTAGCTGCCACAAATAGTTCAAGCCCATTTCTATAACCACCAACATCTGCCTCATATCAACTCTGTTGCCAGAAATATCCATTCTGAATTGTGCCCATTGGAACCCTTCTAAATCACTTGTACCTGAAAATTGCTATTTAAATCTCCAAATGGAACTGAAACCCTTAATGTTGTAGTCACTTCACTGTTACTGTACAATGTTATAGTCATTTTACTGTTACTGTAATTTTGAGTGTTTTTAGAGTAAATTCTCTACCACTAATGGTTCCTGGCTATATGGATTGGTATAGAGAATACATAAAGAATGCCATTATTCTCTGATAAGGTGCCCAATTTTCCCAGAAATATTTTTGTTAAAATGTAGAGTATTAATATTATTGGCTACAAGTCCCTTTTCTGTTTTAATGTATTTTAATAATAATGATATTAACGTATACAGTGTCCATATTCCCACGCTGTGCAAGTTGTATAAATTCTCTATCATGTGCTCCATAGAAGAATGTAGTCAAATGAATTTTGTATCCGTTGGTTATTCTTTACTCTGAGGAGTATCTGAAATCAGTGTTAATATCTGCAACAAACTAGTTTTATAAGAGGACAAATTACATTATTTGTCCCCATTTCTTTCTCCAAATGAATTTTATTTCAACCTTATTTAGTTCATTTTATAATTGTTTCAAGTGGTATAGCTTCTTTAAGCAGTGTCATTTGGTTCATTTGGTTCATTTGGTTGTTGTCTTGGGGAGGGCTTGTCCACAAGCTGACTTTTAGGTGAAGATTCATGGATATGTGGTTTCTTAAGGAAGGACTGCCAAGAAAAAACAAGGTAGAGGAAACAGAACATGGAATCAGTCATCCCAAATAATAAGAAATTTAAGTCGGAGTCCCAGCCTCAGCTTGATCCCATGGGATCCCCTGGAGATGAAGTTACACCAGCAGTTTCTGTCCTATTTGAAGCAGAGAAGCTGGGCTTCTCTGCACCACACAGGCATCGGCTGTGGCATTACCCAGGGGACCATAAACTCCCAAGGCAATTGAAGCTTTCAGCAGCTCTAGCAGTCCAACATTGGTTCTCGAAGGTTACAGTTACCCCACCATGCCCACCTGGAGGACAAGAGCCCAGCACGAAGAAATCACATCCTAGGGGATAAGGACAAAAGGGCAGAGCAGCCCCCGCATTTGCTGGAGTAGTCTTTCCTTTCCTGAAATCACTGTGAAAGCAGAAAGCATTTTTGGTTGTAAGATAAAATGGATTATAGTATCTACGGATAAACTATGTTATTTAATCTGAAAAATATTAGTTAAACAGAGTTGGGCAGTTAATGGAATTTGGAGTGATCGCTACATATAGCATAAATACATAATATGTAGAAGTAATGATTCATGCTATGAAGGAATTTTAAATTTCATTTTAAAAAGGACATCCTGGGGCGCCTGGGTGGCACTGTCGTTAAGCGTCTGCCTTCAGCTCAGGGCATGATCCCAGCGTTCTGGGATCGAGCCCCACATCAGGCTCCTCCACTGGGAGCCTGCTTCTTCCTCTCCCGCTCCCCCTACTTGTGTTCCCTCTCTCGCTGGCTGTCTCTCTCTCTGTCAAATTAATAAATAAAATCTTTAAAAAAAATAAAAGGACATCCTATAGAAAAAAACAGCTATAATATAGAAGTACAATTTAATCCTGACGAGGACAATCTGATACATGTGTTTAGAATGATGGGACAGAATGATTAGGGTTGTTCAAACAAGACAATGTTGAATATGTGTAGTTTGCATAATATTTTAATGCACGTCAGCTGGTAAAGAGAAAAACATAATGCATTCCTTATGAGAAAATATGCAGAACTGAAGTGAAAATCAATTCATTTACATATAACATGTTTATTTTAATATCCCTGACAGCTCATTATATTTCAGCTATAAAGTTTTTCTTAGTCTCATCCTATCGTGTATTTTATTTGTGTCAGTTTGGATTATTATAACACAGATGTTGTCATTTCACCTTTTCAGTGACCATAAGCTACATAGAAGGGCTAATATGATACATACCTGATGCAAGAGTAAAATTATCTTGATAATCACTATAATGCAGAAATTAAACCAATAATCCAATACTACAGTGGTATAGATATAAAATTAGTACTTCTGTTAAAAGAATAGTTGGGGGCACCTGATGGGCTCCATCCCTAGAGCACATGATTCTTAATCTTGGGGTTGTGAGTTCCAGCCTCATGTTGGTTGTGGCACCTACTTTAAAAAAAAAAAAGTTGGACAAGGACAGAGTTGTCACGTAAATTAGACAGGCCCATTTTAATCTTACAGTGTTTTGTGGCTCTTATTAAAAAGAAAGTTCACAGTGATTTTATAAAATAATAGTGTGTAGGCTGTGGAAGGGATTAATACTCTAGTGATTGAGTAACTTTTGTAGCATTACTTTCAGTTCTCAGATACATTTAAAAGACAGACACAAAATAAAAAAGATCATCTGAAGAAGGCAGATGGTATGCGAAATTTCTGGAGACCTTGTAGTTAAAGAAACCTTGAGTGTTCTAAATGTTTTCAGTTTGAAGAAGAGAAAGCCTGGAGAAGATGCAGTGACTGTTTTTAAGTGTTTGAAAGAATGTAATGGGGATCAGATCATCGATTTTGTTCTCTGTTGCCCTGAAACAGAATGTCTGAAGTGAGAGCTCTCTATACAAGGAAAGGGTTGTCTCTGAGGCATGAGTGTCACTTGTAGTATCTCCCTAGTAGTGTCAGCTGAGGCTAGATACCGTTGTCAGGGATTCTATAAAAGAAGAAGGTGAGTAAATTAACTCTGAGGCTCCTTCAGTTCTAAAATTTCCCGAATCTGTTTGTGAACCTATGTAATTATAAGCAGTGTTCTAGAACACACTTGACAGTGAAATTAACCATCTCTGGTAAAAACTTTAAAAGTAAATAGTCTTAAACCATTAAAATAGTTACAGTAGGTGGTTAAGAAAAACAAAGCAGGTGGAAAGAAAAATGATGAATAATTTATGTCTTGATCATTTAAGCCATCCAGAGTACTTAAAAAATATTTCATTGTATTTACTGCATCTGACAATTTTATTTTATTGAAATGCAGTGTTTTCACTTTTAGGTTTTTGCTTCCAGTTACTGCAACAGCAGAAAACTGTCTACTTACTATTTACCCATATATGGCAACTCATCTTGATGAGCAAACAATTATTTTAAAGGATGGTAAGTTAGATATGAATGTTGTTGCCTATTCTCACTGTATACGTTCTTGTTATCCATGGTCGACACCTGGAAATAATGTGACTTTAAAATTAACAGATGTGGGGCACCTGGGTGGCTCAGTTGGTTAAGTGTCTGCCTTCTGCTCAGGTCCTGGGATTGAGCCCCTCATTGGGCTTCCTGCTCAGTGGGGAGGCTGCTTCTCTTTCTCTGGCTTCCCCTGCTTGTATTCCCATGTGCTCTGTCAGATAAATAGATAAAATCTTTAAAAAAAATTAACAGGTATTTATTAAACTCCTGCCTTTTCTAAGAGCTGTATTTAGCCTCGACAATAGCATATGGCAGTGTCTCTTAATTGCAAAAGTTGAAAATCTAGTAAAAGTCACAAATAAATAAATACAAAGAAGATTGAAGTAAGAGCCAGTTGTCGTGTTGGATATGTGGGTGTGGTGCAGAGGCTAATGCTGACTTTTGGGGTTTGGGATAACTTTATAATAAAGAGATGACATCTGTGTAGAGTTTGACAAATGATCTTCAACAGCATAATCTGGGCAAAGGGCAATATAGCAAAAGCATGGGGGTCTGATGTGCTGTACCGTTTATTCTGTAATAGTGGGAACCTTCTGTGATTTCTGAGTACCAGTGATTTAGAAAGGGAACAATTGTTGGGATGAGAGCTGAATTGAAATGGGAAAGAGAGTGGTCAGTAGGCCGGCTGGGAGTTGCTGCAGGAGAAATGGTGAGAGATTGAAAACAACAGAAGAAGCTGAGAAATTTGAAATGCAGGACACAGAGGCGAATGGTTGATGGAGTAAATCGCAGAGGAGGAGAAAGGATAAGGAGTGGGAAAACATTCCATCTGCGTAGATTGTCAAGGCCTTAAGTGTCAGGGCTGAATTGGAGATCTTTTCTGTGTTTGTAACCAGTTTTCTCCTATTCTCCACTTGCTTCTTCGAATGTTTACCAGTCCTATGAAATCTATTCAGTCCTGTTCTGCGTGACCTTTTCTCTTACTTTTCAGAAGAAATAGAGACCATCAGGCAGGAACACTCTGAACTTCCAAATACCAAGCATGCATTGGAACCCATCATCTCTCCTGTCACAAAACCAGGAGAGGCAAGACTCTCTCCTGATGTAGGCCATTCCTCCATCTCAATCTCTTCATCCAGCGACCTTGCTTAATCAGCTAACTTTGCTTTACTCTTGCCCTTCAAATCGTGCCTCCCTCTTAACTGCTTTGGGGGCCTATGCAGGATGACAACAAAGAAGAAAGAGACTACTATATCCACTCAGTGGAGAGGCTCGTTCCCAAAGAGAAAAAAGGTGAATTCAGGCCTTGCATTCCTGATTTAATCTTTGCAGATTTACCGATCAGGTAAACCATTTGATTTCCCAGACAGGGGAAGAAAAATAGCAAAGGAAACTAAATAATTAGAGCAGCAATAGCTTCCTTTAACAGGAAGGACACGTCAGGGGTGAGGCAGAGCTTTCTTCCATTTTACTGTTCTTCTGCCACTACTGAGCAGCAGGTTACACTGTTGAGCTCCCCCACCTCTGTCATCAAACTCTCTCAGGACTCTCTTACTGTTGCATCTGAGCACATACATATTACAAATTTTATACACATTCTGAAAATTTAAAAGATTTTCTGAGCAATCCTGATGTTACATTTTTATATTCTTCTAATACACTTGAGAGGGGGGCAGATTTCAGATAATACAACATGATAGAAAGAGCAGTGGATGAAGTATCACAGAACCTGGGTGGAAATTCTGTTTTGTGTTCTTTTTTATTTTTTTTTAAAGATTTTATTTATTTATATTGACGGAGAGAGACAGCAAGCAAGAGCGGGAACACAAGCAGGGGGAGTGGGAGAGGAAGAAGCAGGCTCATAGCGGAGGAGCCTGATGTGGGGCTCGATCCCATAACGCCGGGATCACGCCCTGAGCCGAAGGCAGACGCTTAACGACTGCGCCACCCAGGCGTCCCTGTTTTGTGTTCTAATCTCACCATTTTGCCATATGCTTGTATCGTTAATTCTCAGATCCTCAAACATCTGTTATTTAACAAAATGTGCATGGTTGGAGAATAATAGGATGCTAACGATACCTGTTTCAATAGGCTTTTGTGAGGACTCATGGAGTAAATACTTGGAAATTATTATCATTACTACTATCATTTCGTTATTATTGCTATCATACATGCTATTATTATTGCTTTAACATTCTTATATTTTTCACAGTATCCTCCAAAAAAATAATGAGGAGTTACTGTATAAAATATTGCTATTTCTTTAAAAGGAAAAATATGAATACAGTCTTCGTGTGTGATGGTTGAGTATGAAATCTGCAGATTAAAAACAATGCATTCGTTTCAGTAAATATTACTATAGAAAGACATGATTTTTAAATATTATAAAATATCTTTAGAAATATGTACTGTAAAATTTATAATACATATTTAATGCTTCCCAGGCATAGGGTGCTCTGCTAAGTGCCTTATATTTGTTATTTCATTTAGTTCCCCCAACAACTGAGTTCTATACTCTTATTAATTTCACTTTACAGATTAAGAAACTGAGTCATAAAGAGTTTGAGCAGCTTGCCCCAGGAAATTCTAACCAAATTTGTAAGATCTCGGAGCCTACACACTTAGCTACTGCTCTAGAGCATGATTTCTTCAGTAAAGGCGAAATCGTAAAGCACATTAAGTATTTCAAAAAGTAAAGCAGTGTGATTTACTTGTTCTAGCTAATATGCTGAATATAAACTATTATATGAATCATTGCCTTTAGTTGAAGAGTACAGATGTGGGTTTGCACCCCACTAGGAACTTTTTATTATTTGATGTAAGTTGAAAAGATACCGCCTAATGCCTTCACAATGAATCATTCTATTATTGAATTTTCTAAGGCTCATTTTTATGAAGTCTATAGTGGTGTAGTGTCGCAGAAATATGCATATTCTCTGGTAAATTCTGATTGGCTTTGTATTGAAGAAATGGAAGGAACTTAGTATACGCCAGTTTACTTATCTGTGTTATTGCCTGTGAAGTAATCCTTTCAAAAGATTCATGAGCTCAGAACCTTAGGTGTCATTTCATGGATAAAAACACGTTTTAGAGAACTTGTATAACATCCCCATAGTTTAATAACTCAGGAGTTGTAGTGCCAAGATTTCAAATCAGAAATTTCTATCTGCAAAGGCTATGCTTTTCTGACAGAGTTACATCATGCATATATGTATATGCATATATATATATATATATATATATATACACACACACACACACACGTATGTGAATAGATAGATAGATAGATAGATAGATAGATAGATAGATAGATAATCTGGCCTTAGTTCACATATACTGCTTTAACATTGCCTTTCGTTGGGTTCTGATTACCATGGTGGCAAATTCTAGTGTATATACAGCAACTCTAACTGGAATAGATATTGAACGCTATGCAAAAGGGTGTCAACTCATAACCAAGCAGTGATTTCATTTCAGAAAATTAACTAGGAAGAAATTAATTTTGTTAGTGATTCTCTTTTTATATTCATTTTTAAGCACCATATATAATCTAAAAATTTTGGTGTAGAAACATTTAAAATGATTTACATATTTTTGTTTATCCTAAAGTTGAGCATTGTTCATTCTCCAAAAACTTTGATATGCCACAATAACGGCCTTGTTAAATAAAATTAATTCAGTTCAGAAAACCATATCAGCTTTTACAATCTTTTCCTCGACATCTTATTTTAAGTATAATGGACATTTAGACTTAAAAAAATTTTTTTCCTCTCTGTATGTATATATATACATATTTATTATGTATAACATATATTATATAGAAAATTATGAAATTCAGGTTCAGTAATTTGAGAGTGAATTCACAAATGCTTGTTGACTTACTGTGCTCCAATGTATCTTTTGTAGATAAGGATGACAGTTCTGTGAAGAATAGAGACAATGTTTTGCTTCCCTGCCAAGAAGCTGGTTTATCCTCTCCTGCTCCTACTAAATTTAATGATGCTGAGCCTGCAGAGAGAAGATTGTTTGTTGGTATGTGGCAAATATATGTTGTACTGAGCAAACCCAGTTCATAACATGATCTGTTTAATATTATTGAATTGAAAACGTAGGCTTTTTCAGGTAAGAAGAAATCCATTAAGAAAAACGTGAATTTTTCATTAGTTTTAAGTAGGTCATCTGCTTTGGGAGCTCTCTCCAATAATGTGGAGCAGAGATTCTCTCATGTTTTTTGTTTACAGTATACTTAGTATCTCAGTACTTTTCCCCTAAGTCAAAAGATATGCCAGGCAATTCACTTTATTAAATGTTTTGGTTGAAAAACCTGAGAGTAGTCATTCATGTTATATCCAACATGTGCAGTAGTGATATTTAACAAAAATGTTCAATATCCTGTAGAGCCCCTCTAAATTTGACAGGACATCCCGGGTACCCTCCGTACAGTTTGAGAACTGCCAGACTATGGGTATGTCTGCCAATTATTTAGCTGGATCCAGTATTACCTATCTTAGAAAAAGATGAGCACAGATAAATAGATAAAGATATGATATATGAATTTGGTATTATCATTTGTAATTAACTATTCAAATATTCCTTTCTTTGGATATGGGTAATATTGAAAATTTGCCTATTTATTGAATTACCAAACCAAATTAAATATTGTGAGGTTTTAAATGGCTGTGTGCTCGTGCCATTACATAGATATTTGTGAAAAAAGTACAAAATCATTTTGTATCCTTGAATATTTCTCTACCTCGAAATGTTTTGTTTTATTAAAGTGCTTCACTTGGATAAAAAGTCATTTTGAATATGAAACCAATATTTTGTTTCTATATGTTTTCCATCTAAGGTTTAAATCTGTCCATTACGTAGAACTGAAAAATGGTCAAAATATTTTACATGTGTAATTGAAAATGAAACATTCCATTTTGGGGAATGTTTTCACATACCATTATGGCAAGAAGAAAATGTAATGGTTTTCATTATTGAGATTCAACCATTTTTAAAGTATTTCTGTTAGGTATTTGAAAATAAATCTATTTTCTTGTTTTCAAGATACAGTAAATTGACTCAGAATTTCTTTGAGAACATAGCATGATTTGTAAAATTTGCTTTATTTGTCTGCATACAAATAGCAGTAGCTGACAGGATATTTTACTCTATGGTGATGTAACCCTTTTTGACAAACAAATGTGAATTTTAGGAATTGAAATAATACATGAAAGGTTGAACTCAGGCAAAAGTAAAACGTCAAAGAAAAACAATGATAGATCTATGGAGGAGGAGAAAAATGAGCAATGGTTTTTTCCTGAAGAAGGAACAAAGGCATATGTCTTCTTTGAGAAGGTTGTAAATGCTGCTCAGACGTGGTTCAGTCTCTTCGGCTGGCCTGAAGGATCCCATTCTCTTTCTATTCCAGAAACAATAAGAAGGTAACAGCTATGTGTTTCTCTAAAATTTGCTTTATCATATAATAAAATATAGTCTACTTATTGGGGTGGTTTTACGTGAAACACAATGTTAAATGATTTATTCTAGACTGGTAAGTTAGGAGGAGGCTACTAAGGCTACTAATAGGACACACATATAAATGCTTTGGTATAGTTATACTTTTTTTAATGAAGATTTATTTATTAGAGTGCGTGCGTGTGCACGTGCGTGCACATGTTGGGGGAAGGGTAGAGGGAGAGGATCTCCAACAGACCACGCTGAGCGTGGAGCCGCACTCGGGGCACCACGTGAAACTCCACACAGGGCATGAGCTGAGGACCCTGAGATCATGACCTGAGCTAAAACCAAGAGCTTAACTGATTGAACCACAGAGGCTCCCCTGGTATAGGTATACTTTTTTTTTTATTTCTTCTAAACATCGTATGATTTGAGGTCAGTATTGAAAATCTCTGAACCTCACTTTCCTTATCTGTCAGATGACAATGGGTTGACTATTGGTGAGAAAAGCCATTTTAAACCTGAAAACTTTGAAAACTCCATGTGTATATATAAGGCAATATCAGCCCTTGATCTAGAGTATGGTCAGGTAGACAGTCCATTCACTTCCCTCTTTCATGGGCTTTTTATTACTCAGCATATCTAAAGTAGATAAACTGCATTGGTTTATATTAAGTCACTTAATTCTGTTATTAATTTAAATTGAAATTTAGGCACCTCCCTTGGTTAACGTTACTACTGTAGTGGTTCTCACAATTCTTATCTCCTTTCTCAGAGCTTGGGGTGATTTGCTGGCATCATAGGGGCAAGTACTTGATCTCTGTAGCTAGAAGAGCTATAGTAGCATTTTTGCATCTATATTTAGGAGTGAGTTAGGTTATGCTAAATCTATAGCTTTCCTATAAGTTATCTTTTTCAGTTTTTTAAATTAATGGGACAATATCAGCCTCATAGAATGAATTAGCTAATATTTCATCTTTACCTATGCTGCGGGAAAATTAATACAGCAGATACACTTAAAGTTTACAAGCTTGATCATAAAATCATCTGACTCCAGGGAATTTTTTAGAGAAGTTATTCTGTTAATAACTTTTCAGTTTTCTGATTTGCTGTTTGTTCTACTGAAAATTGAATCTATTTTGAGTAAATTTTAATGATTTGTTTTCATTTTAGGGGAGATCGTTGATCAAACATTTAAAATTCATTATCTGATGGCAGTGACTAGTATTATTGTTTATATGTTCATAGTCTCTTTCTCATTTATAATTTTATTTAATTTTTATTATACATATACTTTTATGTCTCCTATGATGAATAAAGTTTTGAAATAATTTATCCATTTCTATGTTTTCTAAATCATTTAATGCTGATTTTTTCTTTATAATTCACTTCTTTAAACTTGTATGCTTAATTATTTTCAGGTCTATACATTTATGTTTTTACTTCATGTTGGATGCATCCCAGAATTTTTGCTATTAAGCATTCTCATTTTTGAGAATTCTTTATAGAGCTTGTGATATTAATTTTTATTTTCTATATATTTTCACTGTAATGATTGCTAATATTTTGCATGTTATTGGACTTATGCATCTTTATATACTTGCACATTTGCATTAATTTGGGGGCATTTACTTATGTTATTTTGTTCTATATTTTCCTAATGTAAAAGATTCCAAGATTCAATATATCTGTTTGTAAGTAGTAGCAGTTACTTTTGGATGTTATGTCAGAAGGATTTCAGAGTGAGATCACTGGATCAAATAATACAAGCTTTTAAAAATCTATTTTATTTTTGGGTGATTTTCTAATAAGTTTTCTATTTTATATCCCTACTAATGAGTTACATTGCTGTTCTGGTTGTTAACTGACAGAGTTGAGTACCTTGCTATTTTGATAGGTGGGTACCCAGTCATGTCATTGGGTACTGCTTGGGGAAAGACAATTCTAGAGGAATATGGGGACCTCTCTAACCCTAGTAAGGAAGCTAACCCATGCCAAATATCTCTAAATAAATAAGAACTTTGACCAAGTAACAGTGTTATTCACTGCTAATTCTTTGTTTGGAATATTTGAATCATGGACTCTCAGGCTAAGAGGATACTTTCAAGGTAAGATAATGTTGCCAGTCTTTGAACCACCCACCTCAATGTTTCCTACATTACCCCATCATCTGGGCTCACTCAGTTTTTCTCATGAGAAGTCTAATTTTATATTTTGTGAGTACCGTGTTCATTCTTTGAGCATTATTTTATGGTTCCCATTTCTTTGCTAATCTGCAATTTATGAAATAAGATCTGAGTGTGGGAATATTTTATATCATTCAATCTACTTGGTATTCATTAGGGCCATTTGCTTAGAAAACTCATATTTCAGCTATTCTCCCCCCCTCCTCATTCCTGCCCTCTCTTTTCTCTATTTTTCTCTATTCTCCCTCTGTCTCTTTATCTCCTTTTAGAATGATGGTATATCTACATGACTGATCCTTTATACCACTTTCAGTTTTGTCCTATGATTTTCATCTTTTTCTGTCTTTGCTCTGTTTGTAGATCTTCTTTTTAAAAAATGTTTTATTTATTTATTTATTCGAGAGAGAGAGAGAGAGAGAGAGAGAGCACTAGTGTGCACAAGCGGGGAGAGGAGCAGAGGGAGAAGGAGAGAGAGAAGCTCAAGCAGACTCCCTGCTGAGCACGGAGCCCGACCTGGGCTCAATCCCACGACCCTGAGAGCATGACCTGAGCCGAAACCCACAGTCGGACGTTTAACTGACTGAGCGTCCCAGGCACCCCTTATGTGTGTAGATCTTCTTCACTTGCTCTTCCAATCTTCTACAAAATTTTTAAATTGGTATTTATAGTTTTATTTTTCAGGAACTCTGTGTTATTCTTTCTTTCTTCCTTCCTTCCTTCCTTTCATCTGTTTCTTTCATAATAGCATCCTGTTTTGGGGTTTTGGATGCATGCCTTCTCAAATATCTCTTCCAAATATAGTACTTGAATTAATCATCATGATTACTGTGCTGAAGGTCACTTCCTTCCTCTGTATCTGCCAGCTGTAATCTTGGTGACTCTTTTACGTTCCTTTTGGAAAAATGGTTTCCTTTTCCCCTATAGCCTACTGCTATGCAATCCATCATTTTAATTTATTCCTTAATACAATTCCATCCATTCTTTGTTTTATAGATTTTCTTCAGAGTTTTTGGTATGCTAATGGTTCTTTTGCCAATTTTAGTGTTGTTACAGGTCTCTAGTCTTTCTGACATTTCAGGAATATTTTGAGAGGGAGAGAAGGTAAGCACACATGTTAATTTTATCATCTTGAAAAGAGAGTTGATCTTCCTTCTCATAGTTTTCTATAGTTTTACTGTTCCATTTATGCCAGCTTAACAACCTATCATTTCTGTTATTGCTTTCATTTTTGTGGTCTAGTAATCCATGCCCTACTGAACTTGCTTGGCGATATTTCTCTTACCTTGTTCCTTTAAAAATAATTTTGTGATGGTATTTTATTAATGATAATGGTTCATATGTATTGGACTGTTACTTTGAACAACCATGATTATATGTGCTTTGTGGATATTAATTCACTTATTCTTTATAATGATGCTGTGAGGTAGGTACTTTTATTATCCCCATTTTACTGATGAGAAACTGAGGCAGAGAGAATTAGTAACTTTCCCAAGGTCACTCAGCTGATAAATAGCAGAGCTAGGATTTGAACCCAAGCATTCTACCCCAGAGCTAGTACTTTTAAGGATCATGCCACTTTCCAATTATTACAGGATCAGATTAAGATTTAGGAAACCTTAACAGTTGAAAGACATGAGCTCCACCATTTGGCATTTTTGTCTTTGGGTTTAGACTGGGCACTATAAGTACCTATGGTTAGGTATGTCAGCTCAAGAAGATTAAGAATACAGTAGTCTAGAACTGAGGAGAGTTATGTAATCCTAATGTTGATAGGCTGAGTAAGTCTAGGATTTCAGATCAAGTGAAGCTCAAAGTCCTGGGCATGCTATGAATTCTAGTGAAGTCAACCATATTAACATGGAAATTGGAATTGCCTGGCCTTATAACCCCACACTGGAGAGTCATCTGCTACAGGACATATAACCTAGAAGACTAGAAATCATTGTGAATTATGGTATGGATATCAAAAACTTTTTGTTTTCCTTTTAACATTATTGAACATTTTTTGACATATTTATGTATCACCTTTCTTGAACCTGAAGATACAGGTTGTCAGAAATGCTGCTTTATTGGTGTATTATCTCAGGTAATTTCACTCTTTACCAACACCAATTTGCAGGAGACAGGCAATATGGCCCATTGCATTTGTTGATTTGAGAGATATTCAGGTGGAATAGCAGAAACCAATTATTTGAGGAAATTACCTTTATTGATTAGTGGTCTTTTTTCAATTCTTAGATGCCCCTAAATATTATTTATTTTTAGCCCTTCCCCAAATCACCAAAAGATGGAAATAGCTATTGTAAAATACAAGAGAACACAATTTATGTTTCAGAAATCATCAGAGGAAATGTGCTAAATACTGTAGTCCACTCATTTCAAGTTGGAAGAATTTTGGGAATTAACATTTTTTCCAAACACTACTGGGAAAATCTCTAAGCAGCTGATCACAGAAACATTTAAATCCTAGTGGCAATTCCACTGCATCTGGCAGAAGTGATTGCAGTACTTATCAGTGCTAGTCCAAACTTCCACTCCAACATGTACTTCCTTCCAGCTGCCACACACCAAGAGCACATGCTGGAATGCCAGTCAGGAAGCTTATGGGAAAGGGTTCAAATTGTTTCGAAGCTACATTTTATCCCAGAAGTTTGCATGTAGTGTAAGTATATAGAATCTCACGGGAAATCAAATTAATCAGTGGAATGTTCTACCAATCGTAATGACAGCATGCAAAATAAAATATTTTCTCCATGCTTCTGTTTCCTCATTTGTAAAAAGGAGGTAATAATAATACCTACCTTATAGGGTTGTTGTGATATTTAGAAGAGGTAATACCTTTATTAGAGCAGAACATAGGACCTAGTAACCAATAAATATTAGCTGTTAATATTAAATTTAACTAGGATTAAGCTAGTAGTGTTCTCTATTTCTGATTTCATTCACTGTATTCACCAACTCTTCTATTTGACAGTGGAAGGTAAATTTAAAGCCCATCTTTTCCAAGCACTTAACCAAATGATGTTTCATTAACAATATTTCTCCTTCCCTTGCACAGGATTTTCTCCCCAGTTTGATGTAGGAAGTTTTGACATTTTCTAAAAAGTGTGTGTGTGTGTGTGTGTGTGTGTGTGTGTGTGTGTGTGTGTGTAGGGGGGTGGTATGCTTTTTCTTTGCCACTTTGAACTGCTGGCAAGTTCACTGATAAATTTAATAATATAAAGTTTCTCCTCCATTTCTGAGCAGCCTGCCTCTTCTTTCTGCCAGCCATATCCAACAAAATCACAAAACTGTGTCTTTAGACTGAAAGTGTTAAAATAAAAATGGTTAAATAACTGATTAGAGTTGGCTTCCTTGAGTTCTTTTCTTTTCTCCACATTGTTGTAAGAATAATGAATCATTTAATATTCTTTCTGAGATAGTTTCCTTCTTTAACCATTTTACTACTTGCTTGCTGGTCATAAGTGCTAAGTGGTAGGTGGTTTCTTTACCTGGAAAGATAGATCACAACAGAAGTACACCAAGCCTTTTGCTTGTGAATATTTTCAATCTCCAAAGTAGGAGGACTCTCATACTTGAATAAGAAACTTAAAATCTTTTTTTTTTTTTTTTAAAGATTTTTTATTTATTTATTTGACAGAGATAGAGACAGCCAGCGAGAGAGGGAACACAAGCAGGGGGAGTGGGAGAGGAAGAAGCAGGCTCATAGCGAAGGAGCCTGACGTGGGGCTCGATCCCCATAACGCCGGGATCACGCCCTGAGCCGAAGGCAGACGCTTAACCGCTGTGCCACCCAGGCGCCCCAGAAACTTAAAATCTTTTAATATCTTAACATGTAAACAAAAGGAGAAGGAATATTGTTAGCAATTATCAAGCTTTAAAGTAACAAAGTCCACATTTGTGGGGTATGCATACATATAGTTATTAAAGAAAAGATTGTAGTTTATACATCATAATTTGTGCTCCCAATGGGCAGTCCAGTTATTCACTAACAACATCACCTTTTCCTTTAACAATTTTCTGAACAATAATTTTCACTAGCTAATTTCAGTCAGTCTTTGGGTGCTAGAGGAACTTTGAAGACCCAAGCTGTTTCCTCATGATTTTTTTTTATTTTTTATTAAAGATTATTTTATTTTATTTTATTTATTTGAGGGAGAGAGACAGCCAGTGAGAGAGGGAACACAAGCAGGGGGAGTGGGAGACGAAGAAGCAGGCTCCCAGTAGAGCAGGGAACCTGATGCGGGGCTTGATCCCAGGACTCTGGGATCACGCCCTGGGCCGAAGGCAGACGCTTAACGACTGAGCCACCCAGGCACCCCCCCTTTCTTAAAATATTTTATTTATTTATTTGAGAGAGAAAGGGAGGCAACGAAAGAGCATGAGTGGGACGGAGAGGGTGAAGCAGGCTCCCTGCAAACAGGGAGCCCGATGCAGGGTTCCATCTGATCTGAGGACCCTGGGATCACAACCTGAGCTGAAGGCAGACGCTTAACATACTGAGCCACACAGGCACCCCTCCTTTTGACTTTTTAAATCTTGAAATATAACACACATAGAGAAAGGTCACAAACCAAGTGCAAACCCTCATTTTACTCCTAGAGCAAACCCCTATTCAGGTTTCACTTTGACAGCACGTCAGAGGCCTCTTATGACCCACACAATCTACCAGATCTCTATAATTGAAATGAAATTACTAGCGTGACTTTTATGGTAATCATTTCCTTATTTTTGTTTTTTTTTTTAAGTTTTATTATGCAAGCATAGATCTGTAAACTCCAGAGTTTACGGTTTTCTTGAATTTTAATCATATTTATCACCATGTAACTAAAAACAGAATTATAACTATATGAATATGTGTGTAGCTACCACTAGACCAAGAAATAGAGCATTGCTAACATCTCTGAATCCCTGCCCCTTCTAATTCCCTTTCCATCTCCCAGAGAGGTCACCATTATCCTGAATTCTAACACCAAAGATTAGTTGTTTCTATTTTTGAACTTTATGTAGGAGGAATCATACACTTTGCAGTTTTTTGTAACATCTGGATGTTTTTTGCTCAATATTATGTTCATGTGATTCATTTTTGCATTTCAGAGTTGATTATTAGTAATGCTGCACACTAGGCCATTGTATGAATATTCTATTATTTAACCATTCTGTTCATAGACATTTCACTGGCTTGTAGATTTTTCTATTATGAATAATGCTACTATGGAAATTTTAATATATGTCTTTTGGTACATATTTCTGAAAGGCATATATGTTAAGAGTAAAATTGCCAGATCATAAGATAGAAATACGACCACCTTTGGAAATTACTTCTAGACAATTTTCTAAGGTGGTTGTGCCAATTTCGTCTCCCACAGGTCATATATGAAAGTTCCAGTTGCTCTGCATGCTAAGAAACAGTTAATATTGTCCATCTTTTCAATATTAGGCCTTTCTGATTTCTTACTCTTACATGTTACTCCTCTTGCTATTAAGAAAATTTTTACATGTTCTTGGTCATTTGGAAATGTATCATATCAAGAGCCTATTCTTTGTAGTGATTCTTACTGGGATTCATAGTGATTCTTTCATCTGTGGTTTGATTTTTTATTGTCAGTTTTGGAAAGTTCTCAGCCTATATCCTTTCCATTATGTGACTACCGTAATCTCTTAGGCCACTCCTTTGCTCACTCTTCTGTATTTTTCCATCCTTTTGTTACTCTATGTTGTAGTATAGATACTTTCTTATGGCCTATATTCCATTGCATTAATTCTTTCTTCACTTGATTTAGTCTGCTGTTAACTTCATCCATTGCTCTTTTGGTTTTGCTTATTGGATTTGTTTATTTCTCAGTTTTCCATTTAGTTAAATACATATATTTTAAAGATTTTATTTATTGAGAGAGAGAGAGAGAGAGAGCAAGCTGGGGTAGGGCAGAGGCAGAGGGAGAGAGAGAATCTCAAGCAGATTTCGTGCTGAGCATAGAGCCCAATGCAGATCTCGATTTCATGACCTTGAGATCGTGACCTGAGCCAAAATCAAGAATAGGGTACTTAACTGACTGAGCCACCCAGGGGCCCCCCATTTAGTTATATTTTTATATAATTTATAGTTCTATGACAATATTCTCAATCTTAATCATACGGCATATAATTACTTTAAAATCTGTGTCTTAAAACTATAATATGTGGGGGCCCTTTGTTTCTGTTTATATTATTTATTGTTTCTATTTGTATTCAACTTGTTGCTCTTTCTCCTGTTTTTAGTTGTTGTTTGATTATGCCTTAATTCTGTTTAGATCATTTATCTTTTTCATAATTTTTTATAGAAATATTTTCAGGTATTTTTTCCATGAAATATTTGTTTGCTTTATTTGTACCTTCAGTATATACTGCTTTATTATATACAATACTAATGACGAACATGAGAAATAGACAAGTCAAGTAGCTTCCATAAGGTCACACAGTAAGAGGCAGAGCCAGAATTTGAGCAATGGTAGTCAACCCCTTATCTAAGTCAATGTACTTTGTCCTATAATATTCAATGCAGACCTATTAGCTACCAACCTGGAGAACTGCCACTCAAACTGGCTCCTTGGCACTTTTTATTTGTCAGTCTAAGTTAGTGATACATTTTGACTCTGATTGCTAGCAAACAAATAGATAATATAATATAGTATTAGATAATTGATAAACTATAGACAGCAAGAATTGGTTGGATATTTTTTTTTACTCCATTTAAAAATTAGCATGCATTATAACTCAGTGTGGGAAGTTATCAGAAATAGAGATTGTACTGTCTTATTTAAAGAACAGAGAAATATATAGGAACAATAGCTTTCTGGACTTATCTTTTAAAATGTGAATCCCTGCTTACAAGGCCAATTTGCAGTATGTGCCCTTCTAATAACTAAAATACATAATTGAGAAATTATGTGTAAATTTGTTTTTGTCTAAACGTGTGATGAATGTTTGACATCTATCTTCAAAGCTGTTATAGGCATTATTATCTCCAATTTAAACAGTATAAAATTTGAGTTCAGTGAGTTTGGATAATTTCTCTACCAGCTAGTAGGTCATGGGTCCAGGACTTAACCCCTGTACTATTTCATCAAAGCATTTACATTTTCTAATCAAAATCCAGTTTTGCAGACCTGACAATTGCAACATTACATAATGATGTGTGTTTAAAACAAGGTAATGAAAAGCTCCAGCGTTATCAAAACATCTAATTTGTACTAACAAATGGTAGCTGAATTAGGTGAATTTTGTAATTTCTTATTTGATTTTAAATCAAACTTTGTTTAGTCATTGAACATTTTTTTCATTACGTAACATGTTGAGGTTTTCTTTTTAATTTTAAAATTGTTTTCTCATAGGGAAGTGTTTAAAATACAATTCTACTCATCAGCCTCATCATCCAAAAAATTTTCCAGACAGAGTGACTTTTCCAAATATAGTAAGACTATTTATGATGTGATACTCCACTTGAGTGGAAAAATGCCACCTGGAATTAATTCAAGTCAGTTCTTACCTGAGGATTATACTGAAAGGGTGACCCAACTTCATTTTCAACATTCTTCACTTCTTGACTTTCTCAGGTAAGAGCATGGGTGTGCTAATTTAAACATGTAATTATGGCTTGGATAAATACATAAGTAGATGGGTAGATAGGTAGATAGATATATTTTGATTTTATTTGTCTTTTTATAATATATTTACTAAGTTTCCACTATACACATAACTGTGTGATATATAAATAATAGAAAATGCACATTTCATAGGCTATTAAATTGATAATCTAAGGTGCTCATTCTCAGGCTTTATCATCAATCCAAATCATCGTGCTAGCATGTTAATCAGGTTGCTGGCCCTTACCCACAGAGTTTATGATGTTAATTTGCATTTATAGGGACTTTCAGGTGATAGTTACTTCTTCTGGTCCATGACCTCATTTTGAGATTTCTCACCTAGACAAATATATAAATCCATAGTAGTAAAAAGGCATGAAACCAAAAAGTTTATTTCTCAGAAAACTGTTAGTATAATCTCAAGTTATATTATGAATTTTTAGTCTGCATAGTTAAGTCTTTTAATATTAAAGTAATCAGCAGGTGAAAATTTCCCTAAATGGTTGACAGAAATGTAGGAAAAATACTTGTCATTGTAATGTCTGTATTCTCTGCAGAGATTAAATGGTGAGTGACCATGAGATAGAAAAGTAGTGTTTATTGAAAGTCTGAGGAGGGTATTGGTGAATTTATATTACTTCTTTTGCCTATATTTGCAGTATTCTTACCCACTGGAACATCTATAAGCAGTGTTACTATTCCATCTAACCATGCTTCTATACCACAAAAAGAGTATTTGTTACTTTAATTATTTATGCAATAGAGTTCATATATTTTGAAATATATTACTGTGTTTTTATATCATTGCTTCTTTCTGTATGGAATCTACTCCATAGTTAGCCAGAGATGTTCACCTACCTTAGCAGGGGTGGGGATGAAAGGTAACAGGAGGGATCTTATAGCTTGAATGCAAATGTAAAATTTGGTGTTCAAGTTTTTTAAATTTCCAGATCAGAATTTTGAGTCCCTTCCAACACTATGGTCTTAAAAATTAGACGTGGCACAGAGAAATAGCAATATAACAGCAGAGTAGGAGTACCCTAGACTCACCTTGTTCCATGAACACAACCAGATAACTATCAAATCATCGTAAATACCCCAGAAATTGACTTGACGGCAGACAGAACTACGCAATTAAAGGGAGAGAAGAAGCCATGTTGAAGAAGGTAGGACGTGTGGAGACGTGGTTAAGGGGAGAAGTAAATCCTGAGTGCTGTGGGGAGGGGGAGTCAGGGTCACTTAGAAGGGCAAGACAGAGAGCAGCACAGAGGGGAACACAAAAGGAGAATGTTTCCTCATAGCCATTGGCTTGCAAAATGAGAGGGGCAGAATTTTATAAGTTCTTGAAACCAGTGGGATTTGAACCCTGGAGTTTTAAAGGTCAGTGGGCTTGCTGTGATACAGCCTGGAAAGCACTGTGCTGCTCTTGGAGAGAAGACACACAAACAACCCAAGGGCATCCAGTGTGGAAACAGTGAGCTGAGGAACTACTAGAGCACACACTGGGGAGATCATTTGTTCTCAGCATGTCACTGAGAAGCAGCATTCACAGAGACACCTCTCCAGGAACAAAGGAGCTTGCTGGTGCCATTTCCCTCCCCTGCCCCTCACCATAAACACAGAGCCACCAGTGGGAAGCAGCATAGCAATTACACTGGCTGTCTAACTTGCTTATACTAAGCCTCTCTCTCTGCACTCCAGTGATACTGCCCTTCTCAGTCATACTTGTATCAGTTCCAGCCTGGCAGATCCTTCCCCCAAAAGACCAGCACAAACCCCTGTCCATACCACATCTCCTACCAGAGAATTTTGCAGGACCTCATTTCCAGTGGAGGTGGTGACAGGTCTCATTTCACAAGCAGACCGAAGCATACCTAGTTAGAACTTGCCACATTCAGTCCAGGGACCAAACACTGCCCACAGCAGGCAAGGAAAGCCTTTGCAGATGACTGGCCTGAAGGATAAAGTGGCCAGGACACAGTGGCACACACATGCAACACACACCAGAGACACTCCCTGAAGAGCCAGGCCCTGGGCGCTACGTGACCTTTTCTTCATAAGGCTATTACTTTTAGGAGTAGGAGAAATAACTGGCTTTTCTAATAAAAGAAGCAGGCAAAGACTTAGACAAAATGAGAAGACAGAGGAATTTATTCCAAATGAAAGAAAAAGATAACGTCACAGAGAGAGATCTAAGTGAAACAGAGATAAATATCATGCCTAATGGAGAATTTAAAGCGATGATCATAAGGATACTCACTATACTTGAGAAAAAAATAGAAGACATCAGAGAGACCCTTACCACAGAGATAAAAGAATTTAAAAAGAAACAATCAGAGATGAAGAGTGAGATAAATGAGATTAGAAACCTGAATGATGCAATAAACACCAGGTTGGAAGAGGCAGAGGAATGAATTAATGACCTGGAAGGCAAAGAAATGGAAAACAAGGAAGCTGAACAAAAGAGAGAAGGAAGAATTATGCAAAACAAGAATAAATTCAGGGAACTCATTGACTCTATCAATCGTAATAACATTTGTGTTATAGAAGTCCCAGAAGAAGAAGAGAAAAAAGGAGACAGAAAATTTATTTGAAGAAATAATAGCTGAAAATGTCCCTAATCTGGAGAAGACCGCCCAATCCAGGAGGCACAGAGAACCCCCAACAAAATCAACAAAAGCAGGCCAACACCAAGGCATAATTAAATTTGCTAATTATAATGATAACGAAAAAATCTTAAAAGCAGCAAGACAAAAGAAGTCATTAATTTACAAGAAAAAAACCCATAAGGCTAGCTGGGGATTCTTTGAAAGAAACATGGCTAGCTAGAAGAGAGTGGTGTGATATATTCAAAGTGCTGAATGGGAAAAACCTGAAACCAAGAATACTCTTTCCAGCAAGGCTATCATTCAGAATAGGAGAGATGAGCATTTCCTCAGATAAACAAAAACTAAAGGAGTTTGTGACCACTGAACTAGCCCTGCAAGAAATATTGAAAGGGACTCTCTGAGTGGAAAGGAGAGACGAAAGGTGACAGTACAAATGCAGGAAACACAAGCAGCAAAAATGAATATTTCTGTAAAAAAATCAGTCAAGGAACTCACCAGAAAAAGAATATAAAATATATTAACATAGATCTAAAACATGGGGAAGGGAGGAGAAAAGAATGGGTTCAAACTTAAATGACCATCAACTTAACGTAGACTGTTATATGCTGAAGAGGATATATACAAACCTAATGGTAACCATATATGAAAAACCACTAATAAAAATGCAAAGAATAAAGAGAAAGAAATCCAGATATATCACTAAATAAGCAAAACATGAAAAAGAGAAAGACAAGAGGTCAGAGAAAATCTCCAGCAACAGCCACAAAACAAGTAATAAAGTGGTAATGCATACTTATCAATAATTACTTTGAACGTAAGTTGACTAAAGGCTCCAATCAAAAGACATAGGTTGTCAGAATGGATGAAAAAAACCCAAAACCCATCTAATGCTACCTACAGGAGACTCATTTTAGACCTAAAGTCACCTGTAGATTGACAGTGAAAGGATGGAGAAATATTTACATGCATGTGGATGTCAAAAGAAAGCCAGATAAGCAATACCTACATTGGACAAACTGGACTTTGGAACAAAGACTGTAAAATGAGACAAAGAAGGGCACTACATAATAAGAAAGGGGACAACCCAACAAGAAGATATAACAATATAACAATTGCAAATATTTATGCACCCAACTTGGGAGCACACAAATACATAAAATAGTTAATAACAAATACTAAGGAACTAATCAATAATAATACAATAATAGTCGGGACTTTAACACCCCACTTAATCAATGGACAAATCATCTAAACAGAAAATCAACAAGAAAACAATTGTTTTGAATGAATGACACATTGGACCAGATGGACTTCTCAGATGTATTCAGAATATTCCAACCTAAAACAGCAAAATACATATTCTTTTCATGTGCACGTGGAAGATTCTCCAGAATACATCACATAGTAGGCCACAAAACAAATCTCAACAAATGCAAGAAGTTTGAAGTCATACCATGTACATTTTCTGACCACGACACTATGAAACTAGAAGGCAACCACAAGAAAAAATCTGGGAAGACAACTAATACATGGAAGTTAAATAACTTGCTAGTAAACAATGAATGGGTCAACAAGGAAATCAACGAAGAGATTAAAAAATACATGGAAACAAATGAAAATGAAAACACAATGGTCTAAAACCTTTGGGATGCAACAAAAGAGGTCCTGAGAAGGAAATAAATAGCAATACAGGCCTACCTCAAGAAGCAAGAAAAATCTGAAATAAACAACTTAACTTTATACCTAATGGAACTAAAAAAAACAAAACAAAACAAAACAAATGAAGCCTACAGACAGCAGAAGGGAGAAAATAATAATTAGAACAGAAATAGATGATATGGAAACTAAAAGAACAATAGAACAAGTGAATGAAACCAGGAGTTGGTTCTTTGAAAAAATTAATAAAAGTGATAAACCTGTAGCCAGAGTTATCAAAAAGAAAATAAGGACCCAAATAAATAAAATCACCAATGAGAGAGAAGAAATTACAGCCAACACCACAAAAATACAAATAATCATAAGAGAATATTATGAAAAACTATATGTCAACAAATTGCACAACCTAGAAGATAGGGATAAATTACTAGAAACCTATAAATCACCAAAACTGAGTCAGGGAGAAATAGAAAATTTGAACAGACTGATAACAAGCAAAGAAATTGAATCAGTGATCAAAAAACTCCCAAGAAACAAAAGTCCAGAATTAAAGGGCTTCACAAGTCAATTCTACCAAACATTTAAAGAAGAGTTAATACCTATTCACAAACTATACTAAAAAATAGAAATGGAGGAAAAACTTCCAAATTCATTTCTTGAGACCAGCATTACCCTGATACCAAAACTAGATAAAGACACCACAAAAAAAAGAGCACAGGTCAGTATCTCTGATGAACATATACGCAAAAATCCTCAATAAAACACTGGCAAACCAAACTCAACAAAAATTTAAAAATCATTCACCACAATCAAGTAGGATTTATTCCTGGGTTGCAAAGGTGGTTCAATATTTGCTAATCAGTCAGTGTGGTACATCACATCAATAAGAGAAAGTAAAAGAACTATATGATCCTTTTGATAGATGCTGAAAAAGCAGTTGACAAAGTACAACATCCATTCATGATAAAAAAAAAAAAAACAAACCCTTAACAAAGTAGGTTTAGAAGCAATATACCTCAACATAATAAAGGCCATATATGAAAAACCCGCAGCTAACATCATCCTAAATGAGGAAAAACTGAGAGCTTTTCCTCTACAGTCAGAACAAGACAGGAATGTCCAGTCTTACTACTTCTATTCAGCATACTACTGGAAGTCGTAGCCACAGTAATCAGACAACAAAAAGAAATAAAAAGCTTCCAAATTGGCAAGGAAAAAGTAGAATTTTAACTATTCGCAGATGACAAGATGCTTTATATAGAAAACCGGAAGACTCCACCACAAAACTGTTAGAACTGATACCAAATTCGGTAAAGTTGCAGGATGCAAAATCAACATACAGAAATCTGTTGCATTTCTATATACTCATAATGAAGCAGCAAAAAAAGAAATTAAGGAATCAATCCTAAAATAAACTGTTGGGACTACATCAAAATAGAAAGCTTCTGCACAGAGAAGGAAACAAGAAGCCTAAAAGACAATCTACTGCATGGTTTTGGTTGGGGGGTGGGTTATATAGGTGATGGGGGTTAAGGAGTGCACTTGTTGCAATGATCTCCAGGTGTTGTATGGAAGTTTTGAATCACTATCTCGTACATCTGACGCTATTATTACACCGTATGTTAACTAACTGGAATTTAAATAAAAACTTAAAAAAAATTAGACAAATTATTCTATATTCATTTCTTAGGCTCTACTATGTGAATGGTGAAAACTGGCTTGAGTTTCTTGTGACTTGTAAGGGATCTAGAAGTTTCTAAGTCCATGAGGGGACTGAGTTAAGACCCAGGCAGCTTGTTACAGAGGTGGATTAAATGAGAGGGCCTCCACTGAAGAGGCAGAAGGGTAGGAGTTGGCTGGCTCTGAAGCCATAGTATGAATGACAAATAGATGATGACTGGAATGTGGCTGAGTCTGTTAGGAGGGACCTCTTGGTCCTCGATCAGGTAAGAGGAGAAATGCAAGATCCTCATCTCAGGCCTCAGCAGCAATTGCCCACATGGCAACTAGACTCTAGGCAGTGATAGGGGGCATTGCCAAAGAGACTGAGAATCCAGAAAAGTAATTACAGCCCTGCTTGTAGAGGTACAAGAGTCCCTCTCACCTGCTTCATGTAAGCTTAAATGCAGGGCTGATCCATGTTCTGAGAGGCCTTACACAATTTGGACATCCCTCCTTTATAAAATAATATCAAATTAAAAATACAAACTTTAGAAACATGGCGTTAGAAGAGACTCATGAAATTGACAAAATCTGAAGTTGAAGCTTTATTTACTACAGAATAAATCTGCCTCTTCCCAGATGCCATCATGTGGGGGGGGGGGGGATGGAGAGGTCTGAACTTTTGATTGCTTATCCCAAAAAACAAAATAATTGTAAGGAGACTGTTAAAGTTAGAGGACTCTAGAATATGTGAGCATTCAAGTCTGTGTTTTCTCCCTATTCCTTTGTACCCAAGCTGGTTGAGAGAATGAGAAAGATTATATCAGTTAAGGAAAACAGCGCAGCTATGTGTAACTTTGTAAATGATTTTTCAATAGCACTGACTTATTCATGAGTCAGTGTGCCCCCCCTAATTTGTGTGCATGTTGAGGGCGGGAGGCACATCTCACTCATCTGGCATCTCTAACACCCAGGATCCTTGATAACACAAAATGGGGCCAATGTTCATTACATATTTATTTATTAACATTGTCTTTCAAAGAGCTTTGCTTTCTGACTTGTGTGGTGAAAGGAATAAAACTTTGAAATTGGGTCTCAGGATAGTCGTATAGGAATGGAAAAAGTGTTGTGAAATATGAAAAATTAAGGATAAGAGAAGGAAAGGTAAAGCATTTGTATTCCAGGAGAGAAGGTGTAACCAGTGAGAAAGGATCAAGTTGGGAAAAGGTGGAGTATGTTCTGTGAAAGTTATACATTAAACTTTATTGATAATTTGAAATTATAAATTCATAAAAATAAATAATGATTAAGGCATTTATTCCCTCATACACATATTAATTTGCTCTGGCTACTATAACAGACTGGAAGACTTAAAGAATAGAAATTTATTTTCTTATAGTTCTGGGGGCTGGAAGTGCAAGATCAAGGTTTTGGCAGCTTGGGTCACTTCTGAGGCCTCTCTGCTTGGCTTGCAGATAGCCACCTTCTCTCTGTGTCCTCACATGGTCTTCCTCTGTGTGCAGACACTCCTGGTGTCTCTTTGCGTGTCCAGATTTCATCTTCATTAAGGGCACTGGTTAGTTTGGATTAGGTCCCATCCTAATTGCCTTATTTTATCTTAATTCCCTCTCTAAAGGCCTTAACTCCAAATATAGTCACATTATGAAGTACCAAGTGTTAGGGTTTCAACATGTGACTTTTGGGGGGACAAAATTCAGCCCATAACAATGTCATACGTGTTGTAAAAG